>NW_026690864.1:900000-1188031 GCF_020826845.1 Diceros bicornis minor | reverse complement strand
AAATGGACTTCATGTTTAAGAATGTAGACTTAAGAGGCAAGATGCAAGGTACTGGGAATAAGATTAGGAATAAGATGATTGTTACCTAGGCCTGGGTGATGGCTGTGGAGTAGGAAAGAAGTAGAAAGAAAAGACCTTGGAGTGTAGAACCGAGAGAACGTAACGGTACTTTCTTGCCTGCATGTGTCAGATGGCACAGGGCAGTGACTGTGCTCCTTGCTGCTGTCCGTGCAGACCTGCAGGCGCCCCCTCACTCAGGTCTGTGTGTTCACCCCTCTTTGTCACTCACAGGCCCCGCTCCACATCCTACAGGAAGTCAGGCCTTACTTGTGAGGGGGTTGTCTCACATGGGAGACACCGAGGAGAGCCTCTCCAGACATCAGAGCAGCCCCTTCAGCCTCTCCCTCAGACTCCTCCCTTCCACTCTCTCGCTTTCCACACCCAGAAGGACCCCTGCTCAGTATTCCATGTCCCCAGGTTCTCCCTCCCCCAGGCTTGAGAAGGGTGGGGCAGCCACTGGGGTGGACATCATCTGCACCTTCCACTTCAGAGAGGCAACGAGATGGAAGGTGGCTGGTCCAGGGCTGGACAGAGAGTGACTCTACTGGGAGCCGAGCCATGAGACCCAGGGCGTCACCCACCTGGGCTCCCTCACCCTGGACGGGGACAGCCTCTACATCAGTGGTGAGGGGCTGTGCTACAGCCACACTCTCTCTCCCAGTCAGAGTTCTGTGTTGCCTGCGTTGCTCTAAAGTGAGCTATGATCCATCTCTCTATGCTCCTGGTCTGGGATCAGTCTTCTCATCACTGTGTGATCACTGGGTCCAGCCACCTTCCATCTCGTTGCCTCCCCCCCTGAACACCACTCCCCTCTTCCCGTCTGCTTTCCCCACCAAGCTCCCTACATCCTCCCTCTCCCTTAATCCTTTATGTTCACCCCAACTCTTGCTCAGCTCCTCTCGCCTTCTCTCCACAGATTACACCTATGGAGCTGCAGCCCCGACTACCACCAGTGAGTATTCCTGGCCCTGACATCCTGGGTCCCGTCCGCATTTGGGGCTGGGGAGCACTTGTTCTCCTTCACCCGCTGTCCTTGGTGAGGGAAGCACCTGGAAGGGCCCTAATTCATCCCTTCTCTCCCTCCCGGGTTCTGGTTGAGAGTCCCAGCCCAGTGTGAGAAAGCCTTAGACACAGACGTGTTCTCCACCACATTCTGACCCCACGTGGTTTTCACTTTAATTCTCCTGAAGCCTCGCCCTTGGTCCTCCTTTTCCAGGTATCCCATCCGTCTGTCCAGTGTTCTGCCCGTCCATCTGTCTCTCCTCCGAGTTCAGTCTCTCTTGTTCACCTATCTCACTCTCTTGGGCTCCTCTCATCCACAGGCTTGCTCATCCCTCTACTCACACAGTCACCCCTCCCCTCACTCATTTATGCTTCACCTGTGAATGGTGGTCCTGGGACAGCCACTGCTGGAGCCCGGGTGAGCCTGGGGGCTCCTCCCACTCTGTCCCTCCCTGAGACAGCCCTCGCCACAGCTCCCGAGCCGGCCACCACGTCCCTGCATACTTGATCATCAACTGTGCCACCAGAAGCCACCACAGGTGTCTGTGGGCCCCTTTTCCTTCCCAAGAGAAGCTCTCCAGCCCCACTCCTCCACCAGCCAGTTGTGATCCAGGAGCTGGGAAGCCAGGGTGTGAAATTCTGGTTTTAGGGCAATCATGCTGATCACAAATTATAGATTATAGATTATACCAACGATTCAGTCTAAGGTCAGCCCTCAGAGAGCCCCGAGTCTTGTGAAATTAACACACCATTATAGTACAATGTGGGAGGTTTCGGGGAGAGGCGCCTGGCATAATTTGGAGGGGAAGAGCTTGCTAGAGAAAGTTTCACCTGAATGGAGTCTTTAAGAATAAGTAGGAGGGACCCTGGAAACTAGAGGATGAAGGGTTTTCCTGGCAGAGGGGATTCCAGGATCAAAGGCTCCGGCCAGAAACAACATGCCGAATGGGGAGAATTGAAACGAATTTGGGTTGCGTGAAGCATGAAGTTTAACCCGCGGTACATGGATAAAATGAGACTGAAAGGTCAGCAGGAGCCAGATTGAGTAGAGCCTTGAGTGCCAGGTCAAGAAGGTTGAACTAGACACTGAAGGCCATAGGGAGCCACGGGTGGTACTAGAGCAGTGGTGGCCCTAGTGAGGTATTCATTTCAGAAAGATCCTTCTAGTGGTCCTTGTAGAACATCCTTTAGACAGAGCATCCAGTGAGCCTGCTGGGGTGTTGGTCCGGGTGAAGGAAGTTAAGTCCCCTGAGCTGGGACAGGGATGGAGAGGGAGTGTGTGTGAGGACCAGTGTGCAAGGTGAATGGGTGTTACTGGGAGGGAGGAGGAGCTGAGCAGATGTGCTGGTTCTGACTTGGGTGACCACACGGGTGGGTGGTGGTGCCCCTGGGAGAGAAGACGACAGATGATAATGAGTGCAGGACTCTGGTGTGGTCTCAGGCCAGCTGTCAGTGATGGCCATCGCTCTCCCTCTCGTCTTGCAGCTTTGGGGCACAACCTGAAGACCCTCACAGTCACCTTCCCCATCTCCACCCTCCAGTATTCATCAGACAGGAGCAACGGCTCAGCCACGTTCCACTCCACTGAGAGGGTCCTGCAGAGCCTGGGGAGACCCTGGTCCCAGCAGCTCCTGGTGGGTTAAATCCCACCCAGTCCCTCCCCCAATCCCTGTCCCTCCTGCTCATCCTCCTCCTCCTTCCTCCCCAGCTGGATCCTTGTTCAAGGAGAGCAGCCGGGGCCCCTTCTACACGTTTCAGACCGGTCTCCCTCAGGTAAGACCCTCCCCTGAGCATTTGCCCCTAATGACCACTTTTGTGACCACCCCTCTCTCAGTCTCCCCACTGTCCTCCCATTTCCTCCTTCCTGTTCTGGCCCCCACTCCAGAGGTTTCAGGACCTCTCTCTAGATTCCCCACGTACCTCTCTCCCCAGGCCTGAGAAGGATGGGGGAGCCACCTGAGTGGACGCTGTCTGCACCCACCGCCGTGACCCCGTGGGCCACCATGCCTCTGTGCTGGGAGCTGACAGTCTCCACGTGTCTGCTCTTCCTCTCGGTGGCTCCAGGCTCTGCACCCTGGAGTTTATGCATGCAGAGAGAACACCAGCTGCATTTCCCCAGCATCAGCTGGAACCTCAGCAACCCGGAGCCCACATCCTCGGAGTACACCGCCCTGCTGAGGGACACCCAGGACCAGGTGGGGTCTCCCCTGTCCCATCTCTCCTTGCCCTGAAGGCACCCTCATTCCTCCATCTGACTTACATCTGTTAACATGGTTGTTTCAGTCCTTCACTTTCCCTGCGTGTCTGGGTTCTCTCAGTTTCCAGAGGTGATGTCCTAGCTGCCTTCTCTATTTCTCACATGGGTAAACTGAAGCTCAGAAAGGGGAGTATTGTGTCTAAGGTCACACAATGAGTTAGGGGCAGAGCCAGGATTTGAAGTCAGGTCTCCCTTGCCCCAAGGTCTGTGATCTTTCAGCGGCTCCAGTGGCCCCCTGCGTCTCCAGGAGACCTCCATCTGTCCCATTCTCCCTCGCGTTTGTTCTAGGTCACCAAGCTCTACAGAGGCAGCCAGCTGTGAGACATATTCCACTCCTGCCTGGTCACCGACTTGATGTAGGTTGAGGATATTGGAAGCATTGGCTGAGCTGGTGGCTGATGGCTCTGAGCTCCCGTGACACATCCTTGATCTGGAAGTCACTGACATGGTGCCCATTCTCCCCCACATCCCTGTCAGCTAATCCTACCATCTCCTTCCATAGGTTTTCGGGGGTTGAGAAAAGCATTAACATTTGGGGCCACCAACCTCCAGCATCCTCCTCCTCCTCCTCTTTTGGAGACTTTCAACAAATATCAGCAGTCTAACCGTGCTCTCCAATAGTGGAGCCACTAACCACATGGGGCAATTTAAATTTTTTATACACCTGTTGGGATACGATTCACATATTGTGTGTTGGGGGGGGCTGTATTTTTTAGGTTTTTCTATATACAATATCTTCACCTCTGCAAAACAAATAGTTTTACCATTTCCCTTCCAATCTGGGTTTCTTTTATTCCTTTTTCTTGCCTAATTGCCCTCATTAGAAACTCTAGTACCTGTGATTAACATATCAGATGAGGGAAGACATCATGGTCTTGTCCCTGGTCTTAGGGGGAAATTTTCAGTCTTTCCGCATTGCATATGGTGTTAGCTGTGGGTTTTTCATCGAAGCTATTTATAGGTTGAGAAAGTTTTTTTCTATTCCTAATTTGTTGAGTGTTTTCTTTTTTAGACATTAAGGGTGTTGTATTTTGTGAAATTCTTTTCTATGTATATGGTCGAGATTGTGTGGTATTGGCCGTTATTCTATTAATATGGTGTATTACGTAATCAAGTTTTCAGATATTAAGCCACCGCTCCAACTAGAGGTGAGAGATTCAGACGTTCTCAAGTCTGTCCTGGGCGTGCCACAGGCCTGAGCCCTTGTGGCCTTCCAGATGCCCACAAATACACTGGAGCTTTTCAAAGCCCCCTGTGGACATCTCATTCCCCCAATTTTTCTTCTAAGTTGTTGGCTCACCTCTTGCCTGCCTCAGCTGGTGTCACTCCCTCAGGCAACTACAATAGAAAACAATTAGCTCTGATTGTTTTTAGCAAGTGCCCTGGGGACAGACTTTCCTCCCTGGGCAAGCTCTGAGTCAAGTAACGAAAAGCCCTGAACATGGGGCGTTTTCGGGGAGCTGCCAGGCAGGTCAGCTAGTTGCAGTTGGGTGGGGAGGGGTCTTTTCAGAGCTCCACACCCATTATGGCTGCTGTGCTGCGGGTTGTCTCAGCCACCATGGTTCTGAGACTGACGGTTTTCACAGTTATGGAGGATGTTGTGAGAGCAGGATGGGAATAGTGCAAGTTATAGTGCCACGAAGTTTGCTCCCTTTATCAAGATTCCACCGTGTGTCTTCACTAAACCCTCCTCAGATTCTTACAAGCCTTTGATTAATTTCTAGACTTCTGAAAAGTTGATTTCGACCATTTTTACCAGTGTTCTCATTGTTTGTATGCATTTGCAGAAGTCCTTACTCCAAAGTTTCAAAAATGTTCTCCCTGTGGTTATTTATTTATAAATTAATTTCTTGAAATGAAATTACATGAAAAATTCCGTTCCTCACTCACACGCACTAGCCACATTTTAAGTGCTCAATAACAACATGGGGCTAATAATCAGTGTATTTGGTAGTGCAGACAAATGTTGACATTATTGCAGAAAGTTCTCTTGGACAGGACCCAGAAGCAGGGAATCTAGATTCAGGGTAGAATTCCAGACACCCTTGATTATCCTTTGTGCCCTTCCAGGTCTGTCCCCCACAGTAACCACACTGGAGTGGACTCCCTGTGTACCTTGCCGCCTTGGCACAGAGACTGGACAGAGTTGCCATCTATGAGGAATTCCTGTGGCTGACCCAGAATGGTACCCAGCTGCAGAACTTGACCCTGGACAGGAAGAGTGTCCTTGGGGATGGTAAGGCTCCCTGGTCATTGGGAAAGGAAGTGAGGCCTTTCTGGGGACTCTGGAGGCCTGGGGCTGAGAGAACATTGAACTTGCTCAGGCTGGCAGGAGGTGGCATAGTCCCCCAGTCTTTAGCCACCATTGAGAGAGAGAAAAGGACACCAGTGTAGTATGGGAGGCCCTCACCTTCTCCTAGACAGCTCTGCGACCTCAAACTAGTCACCTCCTCTTTCTGGACTTTTGTTTCCTCATCTCTGCACTGAGAGCCACTGGCCGGATGGTCAGTGAGGGCCTCCAGCTGTGTGTGAAGCAGACTTACAGGTTTGGGGGTGGATGTGGTTTCTGGTCCACAGGCTATAGTTTGCCAAGTCCCGCTCTAGATGAGCAGCAATGCGCTAGAACTTTCTGCAGTGGTGGAATGTTCTATCTGTGCTGTCCAGTGCATAGCTGCATGTGGCTGTTGAGTGCTTGAAGGATGGTATTGTGACTGGTCTTTATTGTTACTGATTTTTAATGTTACTGAGGTACTAGAATTTTTCTTTTATTTAACTAAAATTAATTTTAATTCAAAAAGAGACTTGTTGCTGCTCCATATCAGACAGCACTCCTCTAAGAGGTTGTCTGGGTAGAGGTACAAGTAGGGGGACCTGCACCCCTCCTCCCATGCCCATTGGGTGCTGCGTGACCTACCCTCCTGGAGTTTATGTTGTAGCTGGCAATAACAAGAATAGAAAATTGAAAATTATCAATTATTTGATGTGAACAAACTCATACTTGCAGGTGGAAATCAGAGAAGACTTCCTGCAGGATATTACATTGTAGGTTAATCCTAGAAAATGAATATTAAGCAGATAGATAAAGGAGAAGGGGATGAATGTGTTTCTAGGCACGGAAGAACAATTTTGAGTGGGAATTTACAAATTTAGAGAGATCCCATAGGCTTGCCAACTGTGATGACCCATTCTCCCCCCGGCTGTCATAAGATAGTCCACCCCAAATTCAGTCCTCTGTGCCCAGAGGTATGAATTTGGTTTAATTTATTAAACTTTTGTTCTGTGATAATGGTCTTGGATTTTGTAGCAAAGTGTGCTCACTTTTTAGAGATGGAAAGTAAAATGGGGTGAAACATGATGATGTTTACTTGACTTTAATATTTCATTGAAAACATGGGATGAATCAAGGGTGGCAAGTGTTAATAATTTATACATTGATGAAATATTGTTTTAATTGGATGGAATATACATGGTTAAATTAGATGATGGATGTTTGTGAGACTCTCCCTTTATTTTTCTGTGTCTAAAAAGTTTTATTAAAAAGAGTGAAACACATTCACATGCATTCTCCATTTCATTCACTTCCAGAATATTCTGCCAACAGAGATGACACCTCGACTGAGAAGCCTAGTAAACCTGCAGGAAGCCCCAGCCCATGGTAGGGGGCGAGTATCTTGATGCTGTGCCTCATCGAAGAGAACCATGCGCACAGGGTTTTGGATGATGAGGAAAGTTGGCCAACCCTTGTCAAGGACGGTTGAGGCACAGTGGGGTCAGCAGGAGCCCTGGGGCGATGACAGGAGGTGGCTCACCCCAGCACTTGTCTCCCCAGACCACCCCGTCTGGGCCCTCATCCTCATCTGCTTGGCGGGAATCCTGGTGCTCATCACAGGCCTGATCTGCTGTCTGCTGGTAAGCCATGACGTGTTGCTTGTCTTCTTACTATTGGGTTATAAGAGCTCTTTATATATTATAAATACAAGTCCTTTTCTAGGGATATGTTTTGCAGATGTTTTCTTCCAGTCTGTGTGTGGCTTGCCTTCTCCTTCACAACATGAGTCATTGGGGAAATGTAAGTGACAGTCATCATGAGATTCCACCATACTTGAGAATGGCTAAAATTAAAAAGACTGACTATAGCAAGTGTTGTTGAAGATGTCAATTCACTGAAACTCTCATCGAGTGCTGGTGAAAAATAGCTTGGATGCGTCTTTAATAATTACGTACGTCTACCCAGCCATTCCTCCCCTAGGAATCCATCCAAGGGAAATAAACCCGTATGTCTATACACAGACTTGTACACACATGTTGATAACAACCAATTTATAGTAGACAAAAACGGAAAACAACCCAAATGTCCATCTACTGGTGAACGGATACACAAATTGTGGTATATCCCCACAATTGAATACTATTCAACCATAAAAAAGAATGAATTATTTTTTTTCATTATTTTATTGAAATTATAAAGGGTGTTAACATTGTGTAATTTCAGGTGTTCATTATTATTTGTGAATTTCTGTATAGACTGCATCGTGCTCACCACAAGTAGTCTGACTTTTATCCATCACCATGCATATGTGCCCCTTTAACTCTTTCACTCAACCCCCAGCCCCCAGCCCCTCTGGTAACCACTAATCTGTTCTCTTTATCCCTGTGTATGTTTATCTTCTGCATATGAGTGAAATCATGCATATTTGTCTTTGTCTGGCTTATTTCATTTAACATCATACCCTCAAGGTCCATCCAGGTTGTTGCAAACAGGATGATCTTGTCTTTTGTTTTTTCTGGCTAAGTAGTATTCCATTGTATATAATACATACCACATCTTCTTTACCCATTCATCTGTAGCAGGGCACTTGGGTTGCTTCCATGTCTTGGCTATTGTGAATAATGCCACAGTGAACACAGGGGTGCATAAATCTCTTTGAATTGTTGATTTCAATTTCTCTGGATAAATACCCAGTAGTTGGATAGCTGAAAGGTATGGTATTTCTATTTTTAATTATTTCAGAAATCTCCATACTATTTTCCCTGGTGGCTGCACCAGTTTGCATTCCCACCAGCAGTGTGTGAGGGTGCCCTTTTCTCCTTATCCTCTCCAACATTTGTTATTTTTTGTCTTGGGAATTATAGCCATTCTGACAGGTGTAAGGTGATCTGTCATTGTAGTTTTGATTTGAATATCCCTAATAATTAGTGATGTTATACATCTTTTCATGTGTCTGTTGGCCTTCTGTATATCTTCTTTGGAAAAATGTCTGTTCATATCCTCTGCCCATTTTTAGATTGGATTATCTGTTTTTTTTTGTTGTTGGGTTGTTTGAGTTGTTTATATATTTTGGAGATTAACCCCTTGTCAGCTATATGATTTGCAAATATTTTCTCCCAGTTGGTGGGTTGTCTTTTCATTTTTTTTTGTTTTTGTGAGGAAGATCAGCCCTGAGCTAACATCCGTGCTAATCCTCCTCTTTTTTTCTGAGGAAGACCGGCTCTGAACTAACATCTGTTGCCAATTCTCCTCCTTTTTCTTTTCCCCAAAGTCCCAGTTGATGGTCGTATGTCATAGTTGCAGATCCTTCTAGTTGCTGTATGTGGGACGCAGCCTCAGCATGGCCGGACAAGAGGTGCGTCTATGTGCGTCTGGGAACCGAACCTGGGCCGCCAGTAGCAGAGAGCGCGCACTTAACCACTAAGCCACGGGGCCGGCCCTATCTTTTTGTTTTATTCATCGTTTCCTTTGCCTTGCAGAATCCTTTTAGTCTCATGTAGTCCCATTTGTATATTTTTTCTTTTCTTTCCCTTGCCTGAGTAGACACGGTATTGGAAAAGATGCTGCTAAGACCAATGTCAAATCCTGTACTGCGTATGTTTTCTTCTAGGAGTTTTATGTTTCAAGTGTTAGATTCAAGTCTTTTATCCAATTCGTTTTAATTTTGGTGTATGGTGGAAGATAATGATCTACTTTCATTCTTTTGCATGTGGCTGTCCAGTTTTCCCCACAGCATTTATTGAAGAGACTTTCCTTTCTCCATTGTATGATCTTGGCTCCTTCGTCAGAGATTAACTGACCACAGATGTGTGGTTTTCTTTCTGGGCTTTCAGTTCTGTTCCATTGATCTATGAGTCTGCTTGTGTGCCAGTACCATGCCATTTTGATTACTATAGCTATGTAATATATTTTCAAGTTAGGATTGTGATGCCTCCAGCTTTGTTCTTTCTTCTCAGGATTGCTTTGGCTATTCGAGGTCTTTTGTTATTCCACACATATTTTAGGATTCTGTGTTCTATTACTATGAAGAATGTCATTGGGATTCTGATTGGGATTGCATTGAATCTGTAGATTACTTTAGGTAATATGGACATTTTAACTGTGTTTATTCTTCCAATCCATGTGCATGGAATATCTTCCCATTACTTCAGGTCATCATTGATTTCTTTTAATAATGTCTTATAGTTTTCATTGTATAGGTCTTTTACCTCTTTGGTTAAATTTATCCCTAGACACTTTTTTCTTTTTGTTGCAGTTGTAAATGGGACTGTATTCTTGAGTTCTCTATCTGTTAGTTCATTATTAGAGTATAGACTTGCAACTGATTGGGGTGAGTTGATTTTGTACGCTGCAACTTTGCTGTAGTTGTTGATTATTTCTAATAGTTTTCTGATGGATTCTTTAGGGTTTTCTATATTTACAATCATGTCATCTGCAAACAGCAAGAGTTTCATTTCTTCGTTTCCAATTTGGATTCCTTTTATTTCTTTTTCCAGCCTAATTGCTCTGGCCAAAACCTCCAGTACTATGTTGAATGCGAGTGGCGAGAGTGGGCACCTTTGTCTTCTTCCTGTTCTCAGAGGAATGGCTTTAAATTTTTCACCATTAAGTATGATGTTGGCTGTGGGTTTGTAATATATGGCCTTTACTGTGTTGAGGTACGTTCCTTCTATACCCATTTTATTGAGAGTTTTTATCATAAATGGATGTTGGATCTTGTCAAATCCTTTCTCTGCATCTGTGGAGAGGATCATGTGATTTTTATTCCTCATTTTCTTAATGTGGTGTGTCACATTGATTGATTTGTGGATGTTGAACCATCCCGGTATCCCTGGTATAATTTCCACTTGATCATGGTATATGATCCTTTTAATATATTGCTGTGTTCGATTTGCTGATATTTAGTTGAGGATTTTTGCATCTGTGTTCATCAGTGATTTTGGCCTGTAATATTCCTTCTTTGTGCTGTCCTTGCCTGCTTTTGCTGTCAGGGTGATGTTGGCCTCATAGAATGAATTAGGAAGTGTTCCATCTTCTTCAACTGTTTGGAATAGTTTGAGAAGCATAGGTATTAAATCTTGTTTGAATATTTGGTAGAATTCTCCAGAGAAGCCATCTGGTCCTGGACTTTTGTTTTTTGGGAGGTTTTTGATGACCATTTTGATCTCTTTACTTGTGATTGGTCTGTTCATTTTCTCTATTTCTTCTTGATTCAGTTTTGGGAGGTTGTATGAATCGAAGAATTTATCTATTTCTTTTAGGTTATTGAAATTGGTGGCATGTAAGTTGTTCAGTGTATTCTTTGATTGTCCTTTGGATTTCTGTGGTATCTGTTGTAATTTCTCCTCTTTCATTTCTAATTTTATGTCTTTGACCCTTCTCTCTTTTTTTCTTAGTGAGTCTGGCTAAGGGTCTGTCAGTTTTGTTTCAATCTTCTCAAAGAACCAGCTCTTTGTTTCATTGATCCTTTCTACTGTTTTTTTTAGTCTCTATTTCATTTATTTCTGCTCTAATTTTTATTATTTCCCTCATTCTGCTGACTTTGGTCTTCATTTGTTCTTCATTTTCTGGTTCTATTAGGTGTAGTTTAAGGTTACTTATTTGGTATTTTTCTTGTTTGTTGAGGTGCGCTTGTATTGCTATGAATTTCCTTCTTAGAACTGCTTTTGCTGCATCCCATAAGAGTTGTTTTGTTGTCTTTTCATTTTCATTTGTCTTCAGGTATTTTTTGATTTCTCCTTTGATTTGTTCATTGATCCAATGGTTCTTCAGTCGTGTGTTCTTTAGTCTCCACATATTTGTGACTTCCCCATCTTTTTTCTTGTAGTTGATTTCTAGTGTCATAGCATTGTGGTCAGAAAAGAAGCTTGATATGATTTCCATCTTAAATTTATTCAGGCTTGCCTTGTTTCACAACATATGGTCTATCTTTGAGAATGTTCCATGTGCACTGAAGAAGAATGTGTATTCTGCTGTTTTGGGAGGGTATGCTTTATATATATCGATTAAGTTCATCTGATCATATGTTTCACTTAATTCCACTATTTACTTGTTGTCTTTCTCTGCATGATTTATCCATGGATGTAAGTGGGTTGTTCAGGTCCCCTGCTATTATTGTGTTGCTGTTAATTTCTCCCTTTAGGTCTATTAATAGTTGCTATATATTCTTTTGTGCTGCTGTGTTAGGTGCATATATCTTTATAAGTGTTATGTCCTCTTGGTGGAAAGTCCCCTTTATCATTATATATCGCCCCTCTTTGTATCTCATAGACTTTTTTATCTTGAAGTCATCTTTGTCTGGTATAAGTATGGCAACACATACTTTCTTTTATTTGCCATTTGCTTGGAGTATTGTCTCTCATCCCTTCATTCTGAGCCTGTTTGTTTTTAGAGCTGAGATGTGTTTCCTGGAGGCAGCATATTGTTGGGTCTTGTTTTCTAATCCACCCCACAACTCTGTGTCTGTTGATTGGAGAATTCAATCGATTTACATTTAGAGTGATTATTGATACATGAGGACTTAATCCCACCTAATCTATATTTCCATTGTTTCTCTTCCTTTGTGTTTCTGACTGCCATTTCATTTTGGGGGTTGTCTGTGGAGGTTTTCTCTTTTTTTATGATGTATGGCTCTGCTCTGATTTTTTGTTTGATGGTTACTGTGAGGTTTGTATGAAGATCTCATAGATGAGATAGTCCATCTTCTGATAGCCTCTTGTCTCCATTAGTCTAAGCAGGTTCCATCCCTTTCCTCTTCTCCTTCTGAGTTATTGGTGTCACAAGTTATTCATTTTTGTGTTGTGCGTTTGTGACTAAGCTGAAGTGTTTATAGTTACTTTTGATGCTTCCCTTCCCTTCTTCTTTTAAGTTATAATTAAGTATTTGCTACCCTATTGTGAAACAGAGCTGTAGCTTTCTGATTTTGTCTGTCTATTTATCTCTTTGCTCAAAGCTTTGTAGACATTTGCCTTCTTTTTGTTTCAGGTATGAGGGCGTTCTTGATCATTGCTCGTAGAGGAGATCTAGTGGCGATGAACTCCCTCAGACTTTGTTTATCTGGGAAAACTTTTATTTCTCCATTGTATCATAAGGATCGTTTCACTGGATAGAGTATTCTAGGCTGAAAGTTTCTGTCTTTCACTATTTTTAATATATCATTCCATTCTTTCCTTGCCTGTAAAGTTTCTGCCAAGAAATATACTGAAAGCCTGATAGGGGTTCCTTTGTAGGTTATTTTCTTCTGTCTCGCTTCCCTTAATATTTTTTCTTTGTCATTGGCTTTTGCCAATTTTACTATTATATGCCTTGGAGAAGGTCTTTTAGCATTGATGTAATTAGGCATTCTGTTGGCTTCATGTATTTATAACTCCGGTTCTTGCCCAGGTTTGGGAAGTTCTCAGCTATTATTTCTTTGAACAAGCTCTCTGCTCCTTTCTCCCTCTTTTCTCCCTCCAGAATACGTATAATTCTTATGTTGCTTTTATAATTGAGT
Organism: Diceros bicornis minor; assembly: GCF_020826845.1. Lineage (NCBI taxonomy): Eukaryota > Metazoa > Chordata > Mammalia > Perissodactyla > Rhinocerotidae > Diceros > Diceros bicornis. The sequence continues at coordinate 1,174,951 of NW_026690864.1, read as the reverse complement.
CATATATTTCTCCAAGAATTCCTTCATTTTTAAAAAATCTGACTTCTCTCTCCTTGTCCACTGGAAGCATTTCTATATTTCTATCCTCTAAATCACTAATTCTTTCATCCATAATATCAGATCTATTTTTTAAGGATTCTAGATTCTTTTTTATCTCACTAATTATGTTCTTCATATCCAGAATTTCTGCTTTTTTTTTTTAATAGTTTTAGTCTCTTTGATGAAGTATTCCTTTTCCTCATTAATTTTATTTCTGAGTTCATCGAACTGTGTGAACATTCCTGTAACTTGGTGAGTTTCTTTATGACAGTTATTTTGAATTCTCTGTCATTTAGATTGTAAATTTCTGTGACTTCAAGGTTGGTTTCTGGAGATTTGTCATTTCCTTCTGCTCTGAATTGTTACTGTAGTTTCTTATGGTGTTTGATGAACTAATCTTTTGCCTGAGTATTTGTGGTAGTATCAGGTCGCAGATTCCACCTGCTACTGCTGTGGGGGAAGCATGAGCTGTGTTTCTGATCCCCCCCATATGCTGGAAGTTGTGTGGGTACAGTGGGTGTTCCAGCCAGCTGGGAAAGCATTCACACTGGGCTCAGAGCTCCCGCCACACGGAGGCAAGTACCCAGTTGTGAGAGTGCAGCACTGCTATGGGTGTGTGTGCATCTGGGAAAGCATCTGCATGTGCGCGTGTATCTGCTGCTGCCTTTTCTTATGCTCATGGCAGCCTCTGTGCTTGGTGGGTGGGGCTTCTTCACGGGTCTGAGCATTGGCCGATCATTGGGACTCCAGTGGCACGGTGGGCTTTCCAGCTATCCAGGAAAGCATTCATGTGTGGGTCCAGGGCTGCCGCCAACCCCTCCCAGAGTTGCACCAAGGTGCATTCCCACTTTTGGGGATGCAGCAGTACTATTGGATCTCACGCCAACCTGGAAAGTGCTCGGGCTTGTGTACAGTGCTGCCAGGGAAGGGTTGGGGATAGGAATGAATTCATAGTACATGCAATGACAAGCATGAATCTCAGAAAAATTATGCTGAGTGAATGAAGCCGGTAAAAAATGAGTACATAGTATATGATCCCATTTATAAAAATTCTTGGAAAATACAGGAAAATCTATAGGGACATATACCGGATCACTGGTTGCCTGGGAATGAGAATGTGTTTGCAAACGGCAGGGAAGGAGGAATTAAAATGAGCATGAGGAAATTTGGGGAGGATGGGCGTTCCTTTTCTTTATTGTGGTGATGGTTCAATAAGTTATAATCAAAATGTATCAAATTGTTCACTTTAAATATATGCAGTTTACTGTATGTCCTTAATACCTCAATTAAGCTAGAACATGTAGGGGAAAGAGAGGGAGAGAGAGCTGAAAGAGGGAAAAGGGAAGGAAAAGAAGGACGGAGGGTGAAAATTAAGTGGACAAAAGGAAGAGAGAGACACAGGAGGCTTCGGGTCTCTGTGGCTTTGGCATCTCCTTCCCCTGGAGTCTCCCATACTGGGCAGCTGACGGGACCATTCTGATGCGCCCTCGTCACCTCACAAGTCACTTGTCTGCCGGCAGAAGAAGGAGGGCAACTATGAGGTCCAGTGACGACGCCTGGGCTATTAACCTGCCTCGTGGCGACCTACGGAAGCTGCGATGACTAGATCTGACTAGATCTGAGGTCCCATTTCCCAGATGGGGTCCGGAGCAGCTTGACTGGAACAGAACGAAACCACATTGGACGGACACAGGCTCCGAGCCTTTCTAGACTTGGGCCCTGACTGGCTCACAGGGGACTAAGCTGAAAGGTTTCAACTTCCTTAAGTCCTGAAAGTGACCGTAACTTCTGTCCTGTGGTGTCACACCAGTTCATCCCTCAGGGACACCAGAATTGGTGAAACCAGCACAGACATTGCCATCATGTAAAATCGAACCCCCACTTCAGTGCAAGTTTTCCCTATTAGGAAACTTGGGAACATCCCTCCCCTTGACTCTGTGCAGCCATCACACCCCTCTCGGTTCCTCCATATTCCTCCCCCACTGAAGCACTGGCAGTCTCACGTTCCCCTTTTCTGCTTCATTCTCTGAAGCTCAGATTCACCAGGACTTCCAGATCAATCTCCCTCGATGGCTCCTCTCCCCACTCATGGGTCCTCCATGACGGGAAACAGGCCAAGATGAGAGGAATGGGTGAGACATGACTCTGCAGTCACCTTGGGCCTTGGGAGCTGAAATGACTAGGTGTCTGGAGACCCTGAATCCCAGAGTAACACCAAGGCTCTGGGAAGAGAGTATCTGCTCTGGATGTAAAAGTGAATAAAACTCGGGGGGGGGGGAGGAAATCTGAGGGAAAAGAAAGAGTCTTTTTTCATCTTTCTCTGTACAGAGTCCAACTAGCCTCACAGCATTGGCCCCGACAACAAGCAGCCCAGAGCATCCAGGCATGAGGCAGGCTGCGCTGTTCTGCCGTGGGTCTGTGGGAACAGATTACATTATCTGTGCACACTGTGTAGACGACCACAGCTGAACATACCCAAGGGCTGAGAATTAAATTCACAGTCATGCCACTCTCTCAGACTTTTTGTGTGTGAGCTTCACATTCTCAGTCTTAAGCAGTGATTCTCTGAGAATGCACACTCTGAAGATTATCATGATTAATAATATTAATATATTATTATTATACATTGCATACATTATACGTTATACACTGTACATTATAGTTATAAATTAATGTATAATAATAATTATACATTAAATATATTATTATGATATATTACATTATTATAATAATATCATTCTAATGATTAATAATAGTTACCGTTATTGACTATTTAATTTCTGCTAAGCAACATGACTGGCAAGCTCTGCGTGTATTATCTCAGTTACAGTCACCATTTTTAGGGTTTTATTCCCATTTTAAGCTAAAGATATGGAGGCTCAGAAATATTAAATAACTTGACAAAGAAGGAAAAAAATTACTCCAAAGCTAAATTAAACACCTATTCAAACTATGTGTCAAAGAAAGAAAGACGTTATCTGACCTACAAACAGACTCAAAGTTGACCTCCCACAGGCCTGCAGTGAAAGAACCGGTAAAGAATGTGCATCAGGAAGAAGAAATGTGAACCCAGGGAAACAAAACAGGAGTCACGAGGAAAGGAAAAAACAGTCTGTCTAATTTAGTATTAGTTTTAAAACAAGACATTAAAAACACATTCGAACCAAAATTCCAGATGATTACCCATGGAAGAATAGAGGAGAGAAGATTTACCTAAAAAATAACTCATTTTTAGGGAAGATATAAATACTAAGATACTCTATTATTGTTTAACACATTGCTCTCAGAAACTGATAAATCTGTGGGGTAAAAGTAAGTAATGATAAAGAGGATTTGAAGAGTGCAACATGCTCGATCAGGCAAATAGACAAATCCCAACACACTGGCTTATTGTGAGACTTGTGATGCTGAAAACAGTCGTTCTCCTGACAGCATGATACCGCAATGGGACATCAATTTTCATGAATCAAATTTCCAATGCATATAAATCTAAAAACAGGGAAAATCCAGTATTTCATTATATGGAACTGTGATTCAACATGCAACAAATACCAGAAAAATAGAGACCCAGAAGTAGGTGTCTTTTTTGAGAAGACAGATATAACAGCTCTTTAGTGAAATACTATGTTGGAATCTGTTGCAATATTACGCAAAAAGGACAGTCCATTTGGACTAGGTATGTTTTCTCTGTGACTGTGAGGGCAAAACTCTAAAGAATCCCCTGACTGTGATAACTCTCTGTTGATCTTAAAATACAAGTACATGACACTCAGGAAAGGAAAATGAGAGAACAAAGTGAGAAGGAAAGATCTCCTTTCTCTCTTCACTGAAACCCAATCTCTCACCTCCGAAGGATCACTGTCTGTATCTTCTCTGTCATGCAAAGGAATCAAAGAAAAGAAAACTATTGGTATATATTAAAGTTTCAAGAGCTTAAAGCAAGAAGACATCAGGACCCCTGCAGAGGCATTAATGTAGTGTGAGCTGCATGTCATCTGCGCCGTCTTCTCTTTTCTTCATCGTGTTTGTCCGGACGTCCTTCTTGGCCCCTCACTCTCCCTACCTCGCTAGCGAGTCTGTCTGCATTAGTGCTACCGCCAGTGTCTCTCTTGCCATCTTCACTTTCCCTTCCTGTTTCCTGATATCCTCCTCAGTCACCAGAAGTTGTTTGCAAAGGAGCTGTGGGATGTACAGACCAGCTCCTGGGATCATCTCTGCCGAATCTGAAGACTAGGCAGGGGTGGGCATGGGACTGGAGTTCAGACCACCTGTGAGCACACCTGGCAGGGATGCACCTGTGCAACTAGGTGCAAGTTTCGGCAGGGCTTTGGCAAGGTCCAAAGGACTTAACAGTTCTCCTGTACTCTGCAGGCCTGGAGACCTTGCAGTCTCTTCTGCCAGCAGAGTTGTTGGGGCTGCTCCAAGGTTTCCTCCCATTGATGGCATCTGATCTCATTGGCAGGATAGGATGTGATTCTAGTAACTGGCCTCTTGAATATGTAACTGGACATCCTCAAAGGGGTGGAGATGCTCAAACCAGGCTTTGGTTTGGATTGGTTTCCACAATCATGTCACTTCCTCTGTGATGATTTGACCATCATACTTCTTTTCCTCTTACCCTATAAAAATAAATTGTGAAAGTGGATCAGAGTTATAGTCTGGCAGGGAAACCTGCCTTCCCAGGACAATTATGTCAGATGCCTTGTGCTTCTACACTCCCTCTCTCCCTGTGGGGATTAATCTGACCTGTGTCCTGGGACATCATCAAAGAGATTTGGGTCCAGAACAGAAAGCTCGAGGTCAAAACTCAGGACTACGGCAGGTCATTTCTTCTCCCCTATGTTGTCAGACACTTATGAGTATGACTTTATTCTCTTCTTGTCCTTGTCACTCTCAACAACAAAATCCCTGGTGCCCCCTGTCAGGACACACGGTCCACAGTCTTTTTCTAAATCCCAAATCATACCAGTCTTCTGTACTATATGACTATTCATTTGATTAACCCATTGACCAGTTGGTGTTCATAGCTCCATTAGAGCTTAAATCAGTAGTGAAATTATCATCCACCCCACTCCTAGTGACGCTTATTTGACAACTGTGAACATTAAATCTCAGTACAGAGAACGTATGTCTGAAAAAACTCAACTTACAAATGGAGATTGTGCTGTAAGTGGGAAGTACACACTGGATTTATGAAACCCAGGAAAAAAATGTAAACTCTCTCATTATTAGTTTTGTATAGACTGCACCCACATTGATGATATCTTGGTTATAGTGGGTTAAAATATACCATTAAAATTAGTTTCACCTGTTCGCTTTCCTTTTTTAAAATGTGGCTACTAAAAAAAATATTTAAATTCTATAATAGAGTGTGCTTAATGTTGCTATTGGACAGTGCCGATGAAGCCATCAGTGAAAATAAAGTCCAGAGAAAGTGGTTCGGGAAATTTTTTCCCTAGAAATGGAGTCTACACTGGCCCGCACTGCAAGATGCAGCAAAAACTGTCATACACACACACACACACACACACACACACACACACACACACACTGATAGAATGAAACAAACCTCTTCCTAGAGTCCCACCACTTCTCACATGGCATGAGGTTGCACTCCTACTTAGTCCTTAGTGGACTAATCTCAAGAAAGAAGGCAGAAGTCAAGGTAATTTACCAGTTAGGAAGATCTAAAACCAGAGACTAAAGCTCAAGATATGTGGTGAATTTCCTGTCATGGCTTCTGTTATTAATTCAATATGTTAGGGAGACTTTTCCAAGGAGGGTTGTTTTAAAACTCACTTTTTCTTTACTATGTAAAAATAGACAGGCTATGTAAAGAATAATTACTCTAGCCAATCAATGAAAAGGAGATGATAGAACACAAATACCCTTATTATAAGTCACTACTGGATTAGAGAGTCAGGGAACAGCTGACATTGGGTTAATTTCCCCTAAATTAGGCTGATTCTGATTTCATGACCGTCATATTGATTGTATTATGCTAGAACCTACGAAACTTCCCAGCCCGCCCTACTATTTAACCACCGAGGCCCACCAACCAGACCAGTCCTTGCTGACACATCCCCTGCCTCCATCCCTGCTGACAACACCTGGAGGATTTTCCCCAAATCCCACTCTGTCCCTGCGCTCTTCTACCTACCCCAGGGTCAGGGAAACATTTTCTCCAAGGCTCAGGCTCTGCGTGTGCCCAGCTCTGGGGATGGCACTTCTCCCTCGAGTGAAGACAAGGATCAGAGTGCAGACCCTGTGAGCTGCAGCAATTGGACAAAGACTGGACTTTGCTGACAGAAAAGAACCTTTAGTGGGCATGGTTACCAGGGTCCAAGAAGCCCCAGTGATTCCTCCAGGGAATGTGATGCAGGACAGAGCAGGAATGTCTGCGTGTGTTTCGGCTTGGGAATGCCTGTAGGGTGACATAGGTGACATTGGTAATGCATTTGCCAATGTTGTTCACTCATTTATTCATCGTATGTCATGGAGTGCTTTCTACATACATCCAGGCAACAGTCTCACCCTCTGGGGCTCACAGGCAGTGTCAGAAGAATTTCTAAATTTTATTTCTAATATATAGGTACAGCACTGGGAATACACTAGGTGTTCCAAGCATTTTTCAAACATGAACTCCTTTAATACTCTCCATAAACCTACAAAGTAGGTATGCTGATCATTATTGCCAACTGAGAGATGAAGAAACTGAGGCACCAATAAGGCAAATAACTCTGTCAATACAAATATCTAGTAAGGGATTGAGCTGGAATTTGGACGTGAAGAGTTAGCTCTATAGTCTGTGCTCCTAAGCATGACATTTACTCTCTAAAGACTTCACATCATGAAAAAATGTGATCAGTTATCCATTTTCTTGGTGCATTGAGTAGCCACACTATTTTATCTGTGTCTGAAAAGTAGAATACCTGCGTAGAAACTACTGCACATACACACTCAAATTACATCTACCAATGTCCCCAGTCCCTGAACATTAATACAGAGAACATTTCAGAATGTTTCTTGCCCAAGTTGGGAGGACTCTGAGGAAATCTCAGTGTTACTGTAAGAAGCTGAGGACAGGCTGGGAGTGGGTCTCAGGGGAAAGGTGTCCTCAGGAGTCACCATTGAATGACAACATTGATGGGAGTGTCTCAGCAGTGACTGAATTCAGGATCTGGTGGTGTTTTAACCTGGTGCTTATCTTCTGGCTGTGGGTTTATGGTGATGCAGCACAGGGAGAGGGGATGGTTCACTGTGTTCTTGGGGAAACCAGACCCATGAAAGAGAGGGAATGTTGGTTTACTTAAACAATGGACTCGTGGTGGGAAAAATTCGGCCTGGAAGAGACAGTCGTGTTCCTGGTATAACCAGAAGGAGTTGCCTCTGCTTCAGCCAAAGCAGACAGCCCTTCCTCATGTACTCATTTTATCTCAATGGGAGGAAGGAGGAGGAAAAAAATTCAATGGGGTGTGGCTGCCTCTCAAATTTTAACAAGTTTATAACAATTCACTTTGGGCAACTGGGAAAGAATCTGCTCTCCATCCCTCTCTACTCTGCTCTGTGCACTGGTAGGTTGTCCTGTATGGATTGTATTATCAGCCCACTCTTGTGCTCTTTCTTCCAAATGAGTTTGAAAATGGTAGCCGTGGAAGGAGAGAAGAGGGCTAGAGAAGAGAGAGATGAAGAAACTCCCCCTTCCCTGCAGAGACTGCACATTTGGGCAGTGGTTCAATTCTTCTGTCACAGGCTAAGCCCCTTTCCAGGTTCCTGTAACTGCTCCATCCCCTTGGATCAAAGGGTATCTCCTTTAATCCAAGGAATGATAAGCGATCCCTCATATTGCTACTCCCAGGGTGTCCCACCATCCTCTGTTGGTTTCTCTTAGCCCTGCTGTGATGTTGTGATTTATAATAAAAAATATATATTTGGTCTTCATCCTGTTTCTGGCACAAAGATCCTAAGACCCTTGGAATTTCCTGAGCAATAGGAGCCATGGGAGCATCTTTTGTTGTATTTGGTCTCTCCTCCTCAGTTCCTGAGCCATAAAGGTGAAATGGGTGACCTGTTATTCATAACAAGCCCCATTCCAGCATAAGTGGGTTTATGCTAATGAGGTGACTTTTGGAGAGCACCTAAGGGGGGCTGGTTGCCAGTGGAGCCAGCCAAGAGATTAGAGATTTGGAATTTTCAGTCCCACCCCCTGATATCCAGGGAGGGGAGAGGGGATGGAGATTGAGTTCAATCACCAATGGCAAATAATTTAATCAATCCAATCAATCAATGCTTATGCAATGAAGCCTCTAGAAAAATACAAAAAGGTGGGTTCGGAGAGCTTCCAGGTTGGTGAAGACCTGGAAATTTGGGAAGTGGCACACCTGGAGAGGGCATGGAAGCTCCAAGCCCCGTCTCCGTACCTTGCCCTATGCATCTCTTCCATCTGGCTGTTCCTGAGTTACATCCTTTCATAACAAACCAGTAATCTAGTAAGTAAAATGTTTCTCTGAGTTCCATGAGCCACCCTAGCAAATTAATGGGACTTGAGGAGGGGGTCATGGGAACCTCCAATCTATAGCCGGTCAGTCAGAAGCACAAGTGACAATCTAGGCTTTCGACTGGCTTCTGAAGTAGGAGGGGAGGCAGTCTTGTGGGACTGAGCCATTAACCTATGGGATCTGACGCTATCTCTGGGTAGATAGTGTCACAATTGAGATGCATTGTAGAACACACAGATGGTGTCAGAGAATTGCTTGAATGTGTGGGGAAACCCCCCCACCTCATGCTGTGGCATTGGATTCAGAACCTATTCTACCTGCGCACACTTATATAAATTGTATCTTCTTTAAACCCTCTTCATTTAATCCGTTTGGCTGGGCAGGCGCTTCTCGACAAGTTGCCAGCTAACGTACACCCTGGCACTATAGGGGCTCTACTCATTCTAACCAGAAGCCAAATCTTTCTTATTCACTGTCACAGAAGAGGAAGCCACATTTCAAGAAAAGAAGGAAACGTCACCCTTTGCCAATATATGAGTTTGAAGCACAAAACACAAAAGCCACTTCCTCCTTTGCCTATCGTTTGAACACAATTGTTTCTCAGCAAACTTCCCACGCCTTGAAGCAGTGATATTTGGTTAGGAGGATTGGCTGGAAATAAGGTGAAGGTGTTCTGCCCTGCAAAGAACAGGACACAAGTATCAAGTAGAGCCCAGTATTTCTGCCCCATCAGAACGGCAGCCTAGACTTGATGCCAACGTGGTCCTGGTTAGTGGCTCATACAAACGTTCTTTCTCACCCGGCTCACTGGAAATCAACTGAATCTTGCCCTTAGAATATACTGTCACTTTTGTTTCAAAGAAACCTCTCATGCCAAGTGTGCTTGGTACCTGAGATGCTTTAAAACATGGCCCCACAGGGTGATGGTTGCACAACATTTTGTGTGTTCTAAAAGCCACTGGATATTAATTTAAAATGGCTAAAATGGTGAATTTTATGTTATGTGACTTTTATTAAAAAATAACAAATAAATTACTGGTCCCATACGGGTTTAAACAGGGAACCTAGTTGATCAGTTTGGGTTTTGGCAAAATCATATCCGTTACCCAGGGATTTTGATGAACATTATTTTTCATAAAATCCAGACAACATTGGCTTTTTTTTTTTTTATCTCTGTGGCGATCATGCAAAATGCTGGTGGGGAGGGCACAACATGATGTAATTCATACAAAAAGTATGGATGTTAATTCTGCAAATGTCCTAACTGAAGCTTTCTAAGTTTTCTTTTTATTCTATGTGGAAATAAAATCACAGGATAGGCTGAAGATGTTTAGGAACTGCATGTAATGCTATTAAGACAATATCAGAATGGACAAGGATAAGAAATTGTAATTGATAAGATTTGGTGCACCACATCTTGGAGCTGTGGTCTTCATTCAAGGGACAGACAGCTCATGGTGACTCACAGGGAAGGAGCTAAGAGAATAAATACTCTGACCTCTCTCTTCTCCATTTTTCTGATATCCTATTGGTGTTTCCCACTGGCCAAAACCAACTGAAAGGCAGAGGTCAAGAAAGTCCATTGTCATACTCCAAAGATGTTAGCATTCCAGGCAGACAACTGGATGGATTTGGAGGGGTCAATGGAAGACATCCAGCTCACTTTAATATCTATTTACTTGTTTATTGGGTCTCCCCCCACCATTAGAATGTAAGTTCCATGAAAGGAAAGACAATGTATGTCTTGTTTAGTATCATAGCCCCAGTTTCTAGACAATAGATACTTCATAAATATTCAGAGGATGAATAAATGACATCGTGACAATTCCTTAACATCTCCAAGCCTCCTGGGTTTTCTCAGCTGTCTGTCACAGGGTGTTTGGGCTGGACCAGAGGTAGAATTTAGATGCTTCTGGAAGTGATTGAGATACACCCTTATAACGCCTCCAAAACACCTACCTGCATGAGTCGATATGCATGGAGGTTTTGAGAAGATTCCACTGGAAGGAAAAGAGAGAGAAGACAGAAGGGTGGAGAATGTCCATGTGTCCAGCAGACCTAAGTGGTTATTTGGTGGCCCCTCAAGTGAAGGGATAGAATGAGAGATGGTGCCATGGTGTTTATGAGTCAAAAGTGATTCCATGCCCAAGGGCAGCTGCTTTCAAGCTCGGGAGACAATGGCAGCCCCAAGCTGGGGAGAGAACCTGCTTCTTCCGGCACAGGTCAGGATGACTCTCGGCACTCTGTGGGCTTGACCTGGCCACAAGCAAATATCGCTGTGCTGAGCTGAGCAGAAACTTGGGGAAGGCATATGAGGGACTTTGACAAGGAGGTCAGAGTAGAGGAAGATGGGGAGCAGAGACCAGATGCTACTTCAGCAAAACCCACAAACTCCCAAGGAGGGATTTTTATGAGAAATAGGGAAGAGGAAGGAAGACAGTCTGAGATCCCATGGTCAAAAGCTAGCCAGGCAAATTGAGCCAGCCGATATCTGTAGCACTGGCAGACGCAGCTTGAGAGTTTCAAATTGCACATACAGTGGATACTTTTATTAAAGCTGGGAATTACCCATGAAGTAGGGTCACAGAAGTGGGACATGACAAAGATTAAATATCGATAATAAAGCGATATAATGTTCAGGGAGTAATGGCAAGTACTATTGGGTGTTGTACATTATAGGATTTCAAATAGAAAGTATGCCCCCTCCCAAGATAAGAATTAGAAATGTCTCTTTCTGACACTTTTCATATTTTTTAAAGATGGAAGTACTTTATTAGAGGTATATTTGGAAATATAAAAACCATTGCATTCTAGACTCAATAAAGCCAAATGGTAACAGTAAATAATCTTTAAGATCTTTAGTAAGAGGAAGGTTTTACTGGAAGGCCTAAGAAGTTTGCAGCATCACTTGAAACAAGTTGTTTTAATGCAGTTCGAAATCTCATTACAATGAGCTTCAAGCAAGTATCTGAATTATTGATACAACTGACTTTTTCATATTTGGTGGTCACGAGGATGGGGCGAAATAGTCAATATTGTTGGTGGCTCTCCCTAGTCCCCTTTTTGGGCCAGCTGTCCCCTTCTCCAGAAAATTGGCCTCAGCCAAAGGGGAGCTGTTATACATCTTCCCACCACCATGGGGGCAGCACGCAGCCAATAATTAACTGACACAGGGACAAAACAGGCTGGTCCCTGTGCCTCAAAATGGGACCAACGCTGAGGTACAATTCATGCTCCAGAGCTCACAGTGAGGTCAGGCTGCAAGTAGGTTCCAGCTGAGACCACAGCCTTGCTCCGCTCCTTCTTCTTCCCGTACTTTCTCTCTTCTCAGAGCACTCCCTCAAAGATCATGGGCACCAAAATCCCTGTCTCAGGCTCTGCTTTTAGGGAAGCTGACCTAAGTTGCTTATTGTCGTTTTAGAAATAGCAGTGTTCATAATGGAATTAGCACAGACATATTGTTATTGTAAACTTAAACAAAAGGGTCTTGGGCCGGCCCTGTGGCTTAGTGGTTAAGTGCTCGTGCTCCGCTGCTGGCGGCCCGGGTTCGGACCCCGGGCGTGCACCGCTTCTCCGGCCATGCTGAGGCCACGCCCCACATACAGCAACTAGAAGGATGTGCAGCTATGACATACAACTATCTACTGGGGCTGTGGGGGAAAAATAAATAAATAGATAAAATTAAGGCATATTAAAAAAAAGGGTCTTTGGGTGACTCTGCAAGAGCATGACATTATCTGTAAAATCGGGTGTCCTTCAGGAGGCAGAATAGAGAACAGTGTCCTGTTGCTGTGTGGTAGATTGACACACTCTTTCCTTGATGCATTCATTAAACAAACATTATTGATCCAATCCGTGAACCTAATCTTCTGTTGGGTCATAAGTGTGCAGAGATAAATGACAAGGAACTCATAGGATAGAGGGGCACAAAAACACATGAGCATCTGATTATAATCCAACATGCTGAGTATCACAAATAAAAGATTGATAACTTTAGGCACAACAGAACAGAAATGTTAAGGCAGGGAGGCAACCAGATGACTTAGAACTGAGGATGGAAAGATTTTCTATGAGTAGAGCTTAAGTAAACTTCAAATTACTATATTTCTAATGATTTACTTTTGGACAGTTTGTGAAAGTTTGATAGATTTGTGCAGTTACTAATGTTTTTCTTCAACCAGACATTAAGGAAGACATATAAGCTTCCTCTCACTGATAACCTACCACTAATTTTAAAAGCATTTAACTAGAAGAGTGCTCAAAATTTAGCTCAAAGATGTTTATTACAGTATAGTTTATAGTACTAAAAAGTTGGAAATGATGCAAACACAGGCTAAATACATTATGACGCCTGTATACCGTGCAGCTCTCGAGAAAAAAAATGAAGTTCTAAGAGGTTCAACGAGTTGAAAAGATGTTCACAATACGACAAGTGGGAAAAATAAAGGTTTTAAAATAACATGGGCATACTTGTTCTATGTCACCCTGAGGATAACTTTCTGTGTAGCCATGAGACATCTGGCACTATGTTATGGTTTTCTCTTTCCATGTAGACAGGTGTGACTAATACAGCATTATTAATACTCAAGTGTTTTTAAGCAAGGGGTGCCAAGGATGTTGTCCCACTTCCTGAAAAACCAGTATGAATCTGCCCCCCAAAAATCATGACCAGGGCCCGCCCCAGTGGCCTAGTGGTTAAGTTCAGCATGCTCTGTTTCGGTGGCCTTGGTTCGGTTCCTGGGTACAGACCTACACCACTCGTCTGTCAGTGGTCATGCTGTGGTGGCAGCTCACATACAAAACAAGGAAGATTGGCAGCAGTTGCTAGCTCAGGGAGAATCTTCCTCAGTAAAACAAAAGATCACAATCAGGGCCAGCACTGGGGTGAGGGGAGGGAAGCACTCGTCTCAGGCACAAAATTTAAGTGTGCATCAAAAAAACTAAGTAATCAAGATAAATACCATGTAAATGCAATTTTTAAAAATATCAAAATCAATGCAAGAAAAATCCATGATAAGCAAAATATCCAAATCCAAGATCTGACAGTGCTATGCTGGGGTCATAATGGAACCTGATACAAAAGGAAAAATGTGAGCCCCTACATATACTTTTTCAATGTACTTTTAATAGTTAATTTTTTTCTAGAAATTGATTTTGAAAAATTATTGATGAATTTTCTTCCATTAAAATCAAGAAAGTCAAATTTTAATAAATTCTGGTTTGGGGAAAATAAAATATTTAAATTTAAAATAATATTTTATGTTCTAATATCCTTGCTTTTCAATTTTTTAATTTTTTTCAATGATGTTTAATGGTTTAGGAAGGAAAAGTACATTTTAGGTGGTCAATAAATATTTCTTGAATGAATGGATCTGTCTTTTTTTGGACACCATAAATTATTTGGATTATAAGAGGACAGAGTTATTTCACTTTATATTTATGGGATTTGAGAACCATGCAGTTTTTATTCTAAGTGTCTTTTCTGTCTCTAGGGGAGGCATATGAGGCCATGGGGGTAAAGGAACGTACCAAGCATAGCTTGATGTTTATAGTAAGAAAGATCCTTATTGTGGAGGTTACAGCTTTCACTTACCTTAGAAACATAGAGTTCCTTAACACGATTGCATTTTAAACCAACATGTAACACTGTAATAGAGATAGACAATGCCTTGTGCAAGTCTTCTGTCAGAAAGAACTTTATTCAAGCATTATAGATTTATAGACCTTGATAGCTAAGAGGAAATATAGATGCAAATCCTCCTCTTTGTATATTCCAAATTGTTGCAATCAAATGCAAAATGTTGACAATCCATTGGCTGCTGTATCAGTTAGCAATTGCCACAAATAACACTTCATAACAAACCACTCCTGAAACTCAGTGCCCTAAAATAATGATACCTGATTGTTGCTCCTGAGTTGATGGGTTGGGTGGGCAGGTCTGCTGATCTTGACTTGGCTCACTGATGTGACTGCAGTCAGCTACAAGTTGGTTAGGTGGCTGATTAAGGACAGCCTCAGCTGGTGTAACGGGATGACTTAACTCTCCTCCATATGTTTCTCACATCCCTCCAGCAGGTTAGACTGGGCACGTTCTTATGGCGGAGGCAGGAGTGCAAGAGCGAGCAAGACAAATCATGCAAAGGGCAAGAAGGGATGCACACCCAATTTTGAAACCTCTGAGTCATGCTTGCTAACATTCCGTTGGCCAAATAAACTCTCAAGGCCAAGCCAGAGTCAGAGAAGGAAGGGTTACAAAGTTACAGGGAAGGGGTGTGGAGGCATGGAAACCATTCTTGAAGGCATTGATGCAATTAACCTGCCACAATTGGCAATGAGTAAAAATCATGCCTTCTCTTGCTTCAATATCCCTTAGAATTGTCGCCTCTATATTGAACCCTCTGGACAAGCCAGGCATTGAAGACCAACCTATCATAAATGAACTCTTGTTTGTAAACATGTGTCAGCCCCCCTCCCAAATTGTGGCTGCCACAAATAACAAAGACTGAGCCTCCATCAATCAAGTTTAATGTTGTGATCAAATTGTTCAACACAGGATCATTACCGAGCGAACTGAATCCTAAATGATAAGTTGACTCAAAGTAAATAGTCTTTTCTCTGTATCCCCAAACTAAGAATTCCTAGGGTCAAAGAAAGAGAAGGAGAAGGACTAGTGGCCTGGAAGAGGAGCTCTCTGGTCAAGAGTTCAAAGCCCAGCTCAGCCCGCTACAGCTGTGTAATGATGGGAAAGTTACTTAACCTCTCTGAGCCTCAGTTTCCTCATCTTCAAAATGGAGAGTAACCATTCATTCACGCTTTCATTCAAAATATTTATGAAGAATCCACTGACTATACTTCCCTGCACTTATGGAGCTCAGAATCTAATTGGAGACACTCAAGAAGAAGAAAAATTATAATACAGAGCTAGAAAGCATGAAGCCTTAGAGGACACGCAGAGGTGACATCTAATCCTACTTGAAGAGATCTAAAGAGTGCTTCCTGGTGGAAGTGACGACTAAGCTGAGACTCAAAGAGAGGGTAGAAATTAGTCCAATCTTGAGGAAAGGTGTCCTAGGAAGAGAGAATGGCAGATGCAAAGTCCTAAAGCCAAGAATATGTTTTCCTTTCTAGTTTTAAAAACAAGCTCTGCTATCAGCATGGAAAACAGAAGAATATTCTAGAGCATTCACTCACGCACAACAAAAACCCTCCGGGGATCTCATTAAACCACAGGTTCTGGTTCAGCAGATCTGGGCTGGGGCCTGAGATCCTGTTTATCCAACAAAGGGATGCTGATGCTTCTGGTCCACGGACCACACTTTGAGGAGGCAGGCTGGAGAGTGGCCATGGAAGGGAGGACATGTACATTTTAAATTTTCCTTCTTCTCTCCTTGGCACTCAACACTTTATGGGAGACGAAGAGCAAGGCAGGGTGATGATAACTTTGTGAGCAGTGCGAATCCTAGCCAAGTCACAAAACAGTTCCAGGAAGGAAGGGAGATGTTGGTTCCCGGAAAGTTTCCAGGAAACCAAAATATTTCCCAAGGCTTTGTCATCAAGTCCTTCAACTCTCTGTGAAACGCTGGAATTCTGCTCCATTGACACTCCTGCTTACCAACATAACTCTTTTAAGTGTTTGTGCCAAAGTAGCCTATACGTCAGTGAGCTTTGTTTATCCCCTGGGGCTCTCGTTACAGTTTTACTGGCCATTTCTTTAAAGGCAGGGGGAGTCTTTGTTAAAGGGTAAGCCAGTCGGTCAGAAGACAAGCCATTTCCTGAAGCCGTTTCCATACTCTGTGACAGGTGCTGGAGAGGCAGGCTTGCAGCCACACGCCACCAAAGAACTTAGGAGAAAACAAAACGGTAGCCAGATGTTCTTGGTCATGCCATTGCACTAGGATCTGTTATTTCCTCAAAACTCTGGAAATTCAAAGGGCTGCAGAACATAGAAGATAAAATCTTAATCTGGAACAGAAAGTCTTGTTTCTCACCAGCGCATGGAACGTGGGAAGAGCGCCCCACCCATCAGTGCTCTGAATCACCCAGAGAGTCCTGGGGCTGGTGAGATCTGCAATTCCACATTAAGCCATGAAGAGAAGATTTCAGCGTCAGCTCCTGCCGGCACCTGCTGTCCTCAAATGTTGCTTCATAGCGTATTTGAAAGCAAGAAAGAGCTTTAACCCTGTGAGAGAGAAATCAGAACTGGAATCAGTACCAAGATTAGTACAAACATGATCCCAGGGGTCATATCTATAGGGGCATGGGTCTTATAAATACAGAGAGAGAGAAATATGGCAACACAGACTAGAAGGATAAACCTTAAAATGTTAACAGTGATTATCTCTAGCATGGCAGGCACTGCAGGCAAACTCCAAAGCCATTCTTAACCTCTTCACCACTGATAGCTCTCGCTCTAGAAGCTAGAAAGCCAAATACTTGTTTTGTCAAATTCTTTTGTAACTAGGAGTGGTCATGTGACACAGTTCTGACCAAATAGGTGAGAGGGAAATCTGCTGAGGGGTTTCTGGGAAAAGCTTCTGTTTCCTGTTAAAGGGAGAGGCATGAAAGGAGAGGCTGCTGTTTCTGCCCCATCCCTCTTCTTTCTGCCTTGAACATGGTCGTGATGTCTGAAGCTATGGCACCCACCTTGCAACCATAAAAAACATTTTGATGAAAAGCCAACATGCTGCTAGCAGATTGGAAAACCGGGAAGAGCCTAAATCCTTTACAATACCACTGAGCAATAGAACCAATACCAGCAACACCTAACTCTGGGCTTCTATTCTTGCAAAAAAAATAATTCCCTATTTAATTAAGCCACTGGATCTTAGTTAATTGAGTTTGGAATATGTCAGTGAAAAAATAAGACATTCTAGTGTGAGATGGAAGACCATAAATAAATAAGGAAGTTATAGCATGTTAGGAAGTGGTAAGCGCTATGAAAAGAAAATCAGGATTAGGGGCAGGAGAAGCATGAATGTCAGGGTAGGAGAAAAGGAGGCAGTACGAAATCGAGTTGCCAGAGGAAATACTATTGATAACAAATGATTGGAACAAAGATTTGAAGGAGGTGAGGGAGTTGGCCATGTGGGTATCAGGACAAGAACATTCAAGGCAGAGTGAGCATCCAGGTCAAGCTTCCTAAAGAGGAAGTGAGCTTGGCGTGTCTGAAGAATCCTGAGCAGGCCAGCATGGGTGGAGCAGAGGGAAGTGAGATTAACAGAAGATGAGGTCAAGGAGGAAAAGAGGGTCAGATCGTACAGGGCCTTGTGGGCCATCAGGTGACTTTGGCTTTTACTGAGTAAGGTGGGAGCCATAGAGGTTTGTAGGCAGAGAAGGCATGTGACCCGACTCAGGAGTTCACAGGCGCCCTCTGGCTGCTGCAAGGAGAACAGACCAAAGGTGGGGCAGGGAAAAGGCAAGAGGGGAAGCAGAAAGACCCTTTATGAGGCTATTTCCATAATCCTGGCTACAGACAATAGGACTTGGAACAGAATAGAAGCAACAAAGGAACAGACAGGCGATCAGATTCTGGATACATTCTGAGGAAGTGTCAACAGGATTTGCTGACAGATCGGAGATGAAGGGTAAGAAGAAAGGCAGAGTCAAGGATAACTCCACGGCCTTGTGCTGAGCAATAGAAGGATAGGGGACCCTCCATGGAAATGAGAGGCGGGGGGATCAGAAGCTCAGTTTGGAACACGTTACATTTGTGACATCTATTAGACATCTCAGTGGGGGCACTAGGTAGGTGGTTGGTTATATGAGTCTAGAATTCAGGAAGGGGGCTGGACTGCACATTGTTTAGTATTTTGGGGTCATTCCTAATAAATGGTGTTTATGGCTGTGAGACTGGATGAGATCTATGGTGTAGAGAAAAATGAGTACTTCCATGGAAAACGATGTATTGTCAGAGCACACATCTCCAGGTTACCCAGTTCTGATCTATGTGGGAGATATTTTACAATTCAGTAAATTTTAAATAACTGACAGAGATGCAAAATAATTCCATGGAAAAAACAGTTTTGTGTCCATTTGCACGTTCATTTCAATATTCCTGAAATTATATATATGTATTATAATTCATAGGTATTATAATGCATATATATGTAATACATCTATAACATATAGGTATATGAAATTTTATATGTATTTTATAATATTAATAATTATATGTATAATTATACAATATATAAACATTATATTATATATATCTTGGGTTAACACAGCTAGGAAGTGACAGAGATGGACTTGAAACTCGGCTGGTCTTGCTCTGGATCCAGGTCTCTCAAGTCCTAAGCCCCATATTCCTCTAACTAGCAGTTAGGGCCTCCCTGGCAGAGAATTCACCTCAGATCTTGCATGAGAGGTAAGGAAACTCACCACAGCACTAATGAGGATGTCTTTCCTCTCTCCCAAATCTGCCTGCTCACCAAGGCTCACTTTGTTCTTCATTTCTTCCCTGATCTGTCACCAGATCTCACTGAAACACCTCTGAATTCCTACAGCGCAACCTCTTGCACCATTTGTATGGTTCAGTGGAAAGAGACTTCTGGAGCCAGACTGTCCTGGAATAGAATCCCACCTTCCAATTACTAGAAGGCTACTGAGCCTCAGTCTCTTATCCTGTGCAATGGGTCTAAAAACACTTAAAATAAAGGGTCCAGAACAAGATAAGTGCTCAGTAAATGGGATCTGTGATTTTTACTGTGCCTGCACCTGTTTAGGGTCATTCCTCATCTGACATATGAGGGTCATGGCTTCCCAACAAGACCATGAATTCTCCAAGGGCAGAGGTATGGCACACACCCCTTCTGTGCCCCCATGACTCCTCCCACAACACACAAAGCCATGAGAGGCACACCATGCATGTTTAGTCAATATTTTCCCATTGGATTTGGGGAGCAAGAAACAGAGCATCAGTACTGACCGTGAGCTCCCCAGAAGCCATGATGATGGGCAGGTTCGCCATTCGATTACAGCTGCAGACAGTATGCGTCTCGGAAGCTTCAAGGATCACGCAGCCAGATGGCGTCCACCTGCCACCCTTTGCATCCATTCTCCAGGAAACGCAGTTGGGGCTCTCAGACTTCTGCTTTGGCTGAAAAAATCAAAGTCCCTGGTCACCTGAGAATCCTTCTTGAATGGATGCAGTGTGGCCAACCTGAAGTCATCTGGGGCAAGAAGATGCAGGTATGCTCTATAGGGGATGGAGGAAAACACTGCCATTTCATTGTGCAGTCATGAGAAGAAATGTCTTGGATGTCAGATCTGTCTCTCCCACTGACTTGGTCATAGCTAATGTAACTAAAGTCTCTGTAAATATTCCTGCATCAGTGTTACTTAACCTAACCTAAATCTTGCCTGCTGATGAATGGAAGAACGCCACATAGAAATAGGAAAGTTTACTCCTCTAGAGGTGGGTTTTGAGGATTGGCTTAAGTTGCTAGAAATTGTGGAAGCTTGCCACCTTAATGGGTCCCCATTAAAAATGAGAGTTAAGCTATTCCACTGCCAGGTATTTATCCAAAGTACGTGAAAACATGAATGTGTAAAGATACTTGCACCCCTATGTTCATTGCAGCATTATTAACAATAGCCAAGACTTGGAAACAACCTAAGTGCCCATCAATGGACAAATGGATAAAGGAGATGTGGTATATATACACAATGGAATACTACTCAGCCATAAAAAAGATGAAATCTTTCCATTTGCAACAACATGGATGGTCCTTGAGGGTATTATGCTAAAAGAAATGTCAGAGAGAGAAAGTCAAATACCGTATGATCTCCCTCATAAATAGAAGATAAAGACAACAACAACAACAATAAACAAACACATAGATACAGAGATTAGACTAGTGGTTACCAGAGTGGAAAGGGGGAGGGAGGAGGGCAGAAGGGGTGACAGGGTACCTGTGTGTGGTGATGGACAGTAATTAGTCTTTGGGTAGTGAACATGACATAGTCTACACAGAAATCAAAATATAATGATGTACACCTGAAATTTATATAATATTATAAACCAACGTTACCTCAATAAACAAAAATAAGAGTTAAGCCCACTAGGGGATGGGGAGTTCTCAACGGGTAGATGGGGGCTCAGTGGAGACCTCTTCACAAACCTTGATGTTCTCCAGAGTGTAGATGATTGGGTCGGAGAAGCCATCTTTCTTCTTCCCGGTCATGATGCCCCCAGCGATGCGAGAATTCATCTTCAGCTTCCTCTTGGAGTTGCCCAAGAAGGTCCGAGGGTCTTGGAAGAAGCTCTCATCCAAAACAGACTCCATACCCGCAAAGGAGACAAATGCCACCCCAGTGGTCCCTGCGATTTGCCACAAATGCAAAAAAAAAAAAAAAAAGGGAATCATTTGCTCAGTATTTATTAGTATATGCACTGTAATATCCCATGCATTCCTGCACCTTCACTGGCCTGCTCTGAGGATTAAAACATGGGTGGGCTTCTGGTTGGTGACCCTCATAGAACCATAGAAAAAAATCCTGAGGTGCTATCACCTGGAGAAATCTTGGCTATACTTAAAAACAAATTTGAATTTGTGTTTTTAAAGGACGATTCAACTCAGCAGTGGAAAATAAGTTCCCCTCCCACATTTGTGGTCATTCTTGTTTAATCTCTTTGGTGGGCTTCCCCTTTCAACGTTGGGGGTCTCCCAGGATGTGTCCTAGGTCTGTGCCCTCCAGAGAGCATGTAGATCAGGGGTGGTGGACAATGTACAGGCTTATCTGGCCATTGCCTGTGTTTTGTAAATAAAAGTTCTATTGCAACGCAGCCACACCCGTTCATTTACATATTGCCTGTGAATGCTTTTGCCCCACAACAGTAGAGTCGCATGGTTGCAACACAAATTGTATTGCCCTCAATGCCTAAAATATTTACTAACCTGCCCTCTACAGGAAAAGTTTGCCAACCCTTGATACAGATTAGTGCCGTCTGCTAGAAACATAGTATGAGCCACATATGCAATTTTAAATTTTCTAGTAGCCACATTTCAGAAAAGTAGAAAACGGGTAAAATTCATTTTAATAATATATTAACTCAATACATGCAAAATATTATCATTTCAACACATGATCAGTAGCAAAAATTATTATTATATTTTTGTGTGTGAGGAAGATCAGCCCTGTGCTAACATCTGCCAATCCTCCTCTTATTTTTGCTGAGGAAGTCTGGCCCTGGGCTAATATCCGTGCCCATCTTCCTCCACTTTATGTGGGACGCCGCCGCAGCGTGGCTTCCCAAGCAGTGCGTCAGTGCGCGCCTGGGATCCGAACCGGCGAACCCTGGGCCGCCGCCGCGGAGCACGTGCACTTAACCACTTGCGCCATCGGGCCGGCCCCTAGAAAAATTATTAATGAGATGTTTTACATCCTCTGTTTTTTGTACCAAGCCTTTGAAATTTGGTATGTATTCTATGCTCACAATCTAGCCATATTTCAAGCGCTCAATAACAAAGTGTGGCCAGTGGCTGCTGTATTGGACAGGGAAGGTTTCAGTGCTCCGGTATTGTGAGATTATTTATTTAATGTCTGCCTTCCCTAGCAGATGGAAAACTCCCTGAGGGCATGGGCTATTTCTGCCTCTGCCATCAGAGATTCCCTCACCACCTGGCACAGGACTTGGGACCTAGAAGTTGATGGATAAATATTTGCTGATTGAATATACCACAACCACCCTCCTTGATTCTCAGGAGCGGGTCTGTACCTGTGGATTCAGATTCTTCAATTGTGGAGCACCAAATCTTCATCTCATCGCCTTTGGCTTTGAAGTTAAAGACGGTGTTCTCCTCAGCGCATTCTTTGTTGATAACTTGGGTCTTAATATCTAGAAGGAGAAAGGGAGAGTTTGCATGAGGTCACCCAGAGAGTGGGTCCTGAATTCAGTTTCTGTCCAAGAAGGGTACGCATCCATAGTCGCAAGCAAAGGAGAGAACAGAAAGGCCAATTCATCACGGGAAACCTCTTGAGCCCCTGATTATTGGTAGGAGGATGGTAGCACCAAACATATGAGAAACTCGGGTGGAGCCATAGGCGTGAGCCCTCACATCATAGGGGGTGCATGAGGAAAAGATGGGATTGAAGTCGACAGTGATGGAAGGCGACAGAGTTGTGACTCTGGCTACTCCAAATTTAGGCAATTTTCCAAAGCCAAAGGAATAGAAAGGGACCGGGGCAAGCCCAGTATGGTGGATGAGGGCTTGGGTTCTGCAGTCAGATGGAGTCCAGCCCTGCCACTCACCAGCTGTGCAAATTTGAGCAATGACTTAACCTCTCTGAGCCTCAGATTTCCCACCTGCAGCATGGCAATGATTAAAGGACTCTTATTGAAAACAAAATAGATAATTCTACCAGAGGTACCCTCGAAAAATATCAGCCAGATAATGCCATGCATTTTCTCAAACTCTCCAATCCCACCCCCCATCTTACCTCAAATAAAATCCTGAGTCCCTACCTTCGTCTACAAAATCTGCACTCCCTTTCTGTTCTGACCCCTTCTGCTGCAGCTTTCACCGGCCTGCTCATTGTTCCTTGAACTCACCAAGTGTTCCAAGGAACACACTTGCTCTGTCTCCCAATATTTACACGGCTCCCTTCCCTCAGGTCTCTGCCCCAGTGAGACTTCCCCTAACCGCACTATATACAATAGCAATGCTCCCACTAATCTTGACCCTCTCGAGCCTCCTTAGCGTGCTGTATTTTTCTCAGTAGCACTAGCTCTATCTGGTATGCCATAGGTCTATCACTAAAATATAAAATTCACGAGGCTAGTTTTGTTCAATTCTGGTGGCAGTTCACCAAACACTCTATTTCCACCTCTTGGCCTCCTGGGCACCCATGAGGATGGAACTACCCGGGATTATGTGACTGATACTGGAGCTACACCAGGAGTGGGGTGCTGCCGTTAAGGCATACAGTACCCGAAATTCCCATGCAGTCACCCACCAAGCACGTTCAGGGTGGTAAATCCATAGCTGTATCAGTCAGGAGAGGATTGGGCATGCAGCAGTAACACACAACCCCAAATCTTAGTGGGTTATAAATAATTATTGATTTCTCATTCATGCTTTGTGTCCATCGTGAATTGACTTGGGGCTGTGCTCTGTGTTCTCCTTGCCCTGGGACCCACACAGATGGAGACATTGTGATCTGAAACACTGCCTGTCCCTAGAATAGAGGGAAAGAAGGCTCTGGAAGGTCTCACACCAGCAACTATTCCATTCACAATTCACTGGCTTAAACTCATCACAAAATTCCACCTAACCCCAAGCCAGGGAGTACAATCCTAACGTGGGCCCAGAAGAAAGAGCTCGAAATATTTGAACACAGCAAACGACTATCATATCTTAACACCTGGCACACAGTAGGCAGTCAACGAGTATTTGTTGAATGAATTAACGACGGCCTCCAAACAGTGCCTAGCCACAAACTCTTAACACAATGCCTGATGCTCAATAAATGAGAGATGTCATTACTATAATAGGCTTGCTTTGTGTGAGTTCAGAGGTTAGAAACAGTCAGGGAAACGGTATATGGAAAAGACATGGAGAATCACATTGCTGAAGTCACCCCTCAAAATCAGCGCCCAGGTGTGAGCTTGCCGTGGAGGATATAGCCTACCTAGGCGTTCCGTCTGAATAGACTGACTGACATTCTCTGAGGATTTCAGGAATGCTGCCGACGTGGTGCTCTCCACGGTCTCCAGTAAGACTATGGCCAGGGTGGACGTTTCTTCTTTGGTGAAGGTGGATCACGTGGACGTTTGCTTAAGCACAGAGGTAACACTCTCAGGCGTATTCTGCAAAGAAAGGTGTATTTGCGCTCTGTCTCTCATCAATGAAATAGCAGCTGTCCTCTCTCATCAAGAGAATGGGTTGCAGTCAAGGGAAGGATGAGGTGTGTCTGCTTAACGGGTAGGGAATTTCCTTTTGGGGTGATGAAAATGTTCTGGAACTAGATAGTGGTGATGGTTAGACAACATTGTAAATGTACTAAATATCATTAATGGTTACCAGAATAAAAGGAATGGGACTATTGATAAACACAACATTGATGAATCTCGAAGGCATTATGCTGAGTGAAAGAAGCCAGACTCAAAAGGCCATGTGATTCCATTTATATCACATTCTTGAAAAGACAAAGCTATAATGACAGAGAACAGATCAGGGATTTACAGGGGCTAGTGGTGGAGGGAGTATCTGATTGTAAAGAGAAAACCCAAGAGAGTTCTTGGGGGAGATGGAACTGTTCTGTATTCTGATTGTGGTGGTGGTTACACAAATCTACTCAGGTGATAAAACTCATAGGATTGTAAAGAAAAGGGCAATTTTACTGCGTGTTAATTTTTAAAAACTTACAACTGTAATAAATTAAATATTAACTCACAGTCGATTAATTATAAAGAGGACTTTCTGCTCCCAAAGTGTCCCACAAGATGCTCGAAACTGGAAACACAATTACAAAGACTTCCTCGTTACCTTCAGAGAAACGACGGTGGCTTTGTTCTCACAGGCATTGTCCAGGATGCTGAAGATGGTGTTCATTAGTGCACAAAAAGAAACCTGTGCCCCCGAGGGAAAAGCATTCGTGAGCATTGATCAGTCTATCCCCCAAGCATGTAAGGTACAAATTGGGCCATCAAGCCCACCATACAGGGTGGTCCCAAATTCCTGAGGTCTCGTGAGTCTCTCGAATTCTCGGAGAAATAAAAACTCACTATTTGATCAGAATTGGAACCACAGCTCCTTTCTCTTCCATGAACAACAAAAGAAACATAGACAGCAAAACCATTTAGTGGGGTAAAAAGATGGGGAAATGTGTGAAAAAACAGTGGTCCAAATGAAATAGTACTCAGCCGTAAAAAGGAATGAAGCATTGACACATGCTGCAACATGGATGAACCTTGAAAACATGTTGCTCAGTGAAAGGAGCCAGACACAAAAGACCACATAGCGTATGATTCCATTTATATGAAATGTCCAGAATAGACACATCTGTGGAGACAGAAAGTAGATGAGTGTTTACCAGGGGTTGGGGTGGGGGGAATGGGCAGTGACTGCTAGTGGGTACAGGGTTTCCTTTGGGGGTGATGAAAATGTTTTGGAGATAGATAGAGGTGGTGGTTACACACCATTGTGAGTACTAAATAACACTGAATTGTATAATTTACAATGGTGATTTTTTAGGTGTATTTCACCACAATGAAAAAAAGACATGACAATGGTCCAAAGTGCATGGCAATTCCAAAGCTAGTTTATAAGCTGATATTTAAAATAGTTACACCAATTCCTGAAGATGCTCATGGAGCCTTTACTCACTGGAGTGACTCCATTAGAGAATCAGATGTCCAGATTCCTCTTTGCCTGGCCTGGGGGCTATGTATCACACATGCATCCCATATCACACAGATGCAGCACCAACAGCTTCACTAGTAATGAGACTCCAACATCCTTTCTTCTTTTAGTAAGAGAATTCCCAAGTTTTAGATGAGCAAATGTCCTCCCTTCCCAGCTTTCCTTGTAGCTAGGTGTGACCACATGACTAATTTCTGGCCAATGAGGTATAAGCAGAAGTGATACTGGGTCATACTCTTGAAGGGAAGGACAGTGCCTGTCACCTCCCCTTCTCCCTTGCCCACAAGCTGAAATGCAGATGTGATGGCAGGGGCTGGAGCAGCCATGTTCGACCACAACAAGGGAGTCTTGTGTTCATGATGACAGAGCATTATGGAGCCATCACATCAGCTCTCAGCAGCTTACACTCAGACTGTTACAAAGAGAGAAATAAACTGTTATCTGGTTTAGGCCATTGTATATTTTTGTCTTCGTTAAAACTGCAAAACAACATCCTACCTAAGTGGCTTCTAGGACAACTTCAAGAGCTAGGAACCTTCAAAAATACTTACATATTCAGTCTCCACCGCTGCTCCCTCTTGGCATAGCTGGACCTGCTCATTGTTGGGTAACATATCTTCTTTACACTTGAAGGGAACCACTAGGACGAAAACAAAAGCAAGCAAATCAAATGTCAACCACAGAAAGATATTATTATTTACACAATCATACCCCATGCTGTAAATGCATCCATTGCCATGTTATACAACAGTGGAAATGAACAAGCTACAGCTACACGCTACAACATCAGGGGCTTTGGGAAGTGTGATTATTGAGTGAAAAAGAGCAACTCTGGAAAATATCATATGATCTCACTTATATGTGGAATATTAAAAAAAAAAAAAAAAGCCAAGCTCATAGATAAGAGAACAGATTGGTGGTTGCCAGAGGTGGGGGTGGAGGGTGGGCAAAATGGATGACGGTCGTCAGGAGGAACAAACTTCCAGTTATAAAATAAATAAGTCCTGGGGATGTAATATACAGCATGGGGACAATAGTGAATAATACTGTATTGCATATTTGAAAGTTGCTAAGAGAGTAGATCTTAAAAGTTCTCATCACAAGCAAAAGAAATTTTGTAACTATGTAGGGTGACGAATGTTAACTAGACTTATTGTGATTATTTTGCAATATATCCAAATATCAATCATTATGTTGTACACCTGAAACTAATAGAATGTTATATGTCAATTATATCTCAATAAAAAAAGATCATATGTGGTATGATACCATTTTTGTAAAGCTCCAAAGCAAACAAAACTAAGCAAGATATTGTTTAGGGATACGTAAATGGCAGGGTTTTTTTTAAGTAGGGGAATTATAAACACAAAATTCCGAGTGGTTCCCTCTGGGGAGAAGACAAGGATATACGGAGTGGAGAAGAAGCATGCAGAAAATGCAATGGCATTGATGATATTCTGGTTCTTATGTTGGCAAGGGCCTCGGATATATCCATTTTATTATTATACTTCATTGCCTCCATATAAATTACTTATATTTTTAATGTATCAAATAATCCATAATTTTAAAAACATAAACCTTTCACGGTTCCCCACTGTTCTCAGCGGAAAGACTAAAGTTCTTCACACAGCACACAAGGTCCTGCAGAATCTGACCTCTGCCCACCTGCTCAGATGCAGCTAATGCCATTCTCTTTGTCCTCAGTCTTTGTTAGCCTCAGGGCCTTTGCACATGCTATAACCTGTCACGCTGTGATCTCCACTCTTCATCTGCATAATCCCTACTCTTCCTTCAAGCTTCAGCTTAAATGTCACTTGCCTGGAGCATATTATATATCTCACTAATGGGGTATATAATATGCCAAAGGGCGTGACAGTTTTTCAATTATTAAATAATTATGTGTGTGCTCTCTACTTCCTTCCCTAGACTATAAGCTACATGAGGGCAAATATCATGTCCATCACATCCAGGATTGAATCCCCAGTACCTAGTGCAGGGGCCTGTTTGACTAATTAGTTAATTAATTAATGCTTCAAAAATAATTTATCAAATTAATGTATTAGTGAAAAAATATAAAAAGGGAGAATGAATGAAAGTAAGAAGAGGATCCAGAGCTTGGGTAGAGTGAGGATTTTACAACCAAAGAAAGACACAGATTCCATTGCCAAGACACATAAGGAGAGGATTACTTTCGCAGCTGAAGTTGCCATGTTTCCAGGAGCCTTCTGGATTGGGACGGAAGCCCACAACGCAGCTACAGCTGTAGGAGCCTGGGGCGTTGGTGCAGACAGAATCGGGACCACACCGTGATGGATCTTGGGAGCACTCATCAATATCTGCAAAGAACTCAAAAAGATCAAAAAACCCAGAGGAACAGGGATAGCCTTCTTTCCAGGGTTGACCAGCAAACCCTCTGCTCTCCTCTGCATCCCACTGCTTGGTCTGTGAAGTTCAGCTGTCCATTGCTTGGTGCAAAGCCATGGTGGCAGGTACAAAAGTAGCTCCTGGTGCGTGTTGGTGCACGTTGCATTGAAAAGGCACTTTTCACTGCCTTTGGCCGAAAGGTTACATATCAAGGCACTCATCAATATCTGTGGAGTGAGGCAGAGTTGGCCAACAATCCAACAAAGTCATGCTTCCCCTTCCAAAGCATAGCCTTGTCACTGAAAAATGGCGGCACAACAAGGGACTACATTTCCCAGAGCCCCCTGCATCTAGGCGGGGCCATGTGGTTAGCTTTCACTCATAGAATGGAAGAGGGTATGGCATATCACTCCTGGGCCCACGTGGTTAAGAAGTGAGTGTGTCTTCTCCCTCTTTCCCTGCCACTGGCTGAAACCAAGGATTCCAAGTTCCTAACCATAGGAAAACCAGAGATGCAAGAGGACTGGATCCCTGTATCACCTTGTGGAGGAAAGCTGCCTATTGACCAAGGATATCCATACTGGATGGTTAAGGGAGTAAGAAATTTCTATTTCGTTAAGCTAGTGGTTCTCAACTGAGGGCAATTTGCCCCTCCAGGGGACGTTGGGCAATGTCTGGAGACATTTTTCGTGGTCACTGGGATCTGGGGGTAGATGCCAAACATACTGCCAATCCACTAATGCACAGAATAGCCCTACACACAACAAAGAACTACCCAGCCCAAAATGTTAATAGTGCAAAAGTTGAGAAACCCCAGCTTAACCAATACAGGGTGATGTATGGTCACTGTGGCAACAAGAGGTTACTTCTCCCTCTGAAGGTTTCTGATCCACAGAGGATATATGGAATAGAATGTCTCAGAAAAAAATAAATAGGAGGGGTCTGGCCCTGTGGTGTAAGTTCACACACTCTGCTTCAGCAGCCCAGGGCTCGTGGGTTCAGATCCCAGGCGTGAACCTACACGCCGCTCATCAAGCCATGCTAGGTCAGCATCCCACATATAAAGTAGAGGAAGATGGGCATAAATGTTAGCTCAGGGCCACTCTTCCTCCAGCAAAACGAGGAAGATTGGCAACAGACGTTAGCTCTGAGCCAATCTTCCTCACCAAAAAAAAAAAAGAAAGAAATAAAAGTAATAAAAAAATGAATAGGAGGGAGGTAAGGACAAAACCTTTCATATTTCTATGTCATCTCAAAAAACATGAGGGATAAATAGGCGCTGTCCACACTAGGGGCTTACACAAGTATATGGTATATTGCACCAGGCGATACCATGGAGAGTTGGTACGAGAAGTCTTTGTGATAGGAACGTAGACTAATTTGGAGGTCTCAAACGACATGGTTGGAAGGCATGGGGAAGTGGTTTTTTTCTTGGTATCACAGAAAACATCTCTAACCAAGGAGTGGGTTTCTTTTCACCGCAGGTTGCCCACTTCCAGAAATATTTAAGCATCGACTAAGTGAGCTCTTGTCAGACATACCACAGGTGCAATTTATATTTTGCATATAGAGCTGGACTAGGGGCATGGCTTTCAAAACTTTTTGGCCCAAGAAACCTTCCTCCTTGTGAAGTGAAACCCGAATAGGTAAGACAAATAAAAGAGGTGATAATTTGACTGAAAGGAGAGTGGAAGACCATGGCCTTGTTTTCTGGCCCTAGATGGGGATTCTGAAAGGTTCCTAGAGCCCTTAGAGCTGTGTTAATCTCTCTAAGATCCCTTTCCTCTTTATGCCTCTATTGTTCTGCTTCTAACAATGTCAGCAGCTAGTAAAGATCAACGAATGAGAAGAAATATAATATTTCTAATGAAAAGAAGCATGCATTTCCCCGGGGATTGAAGACTATAAAATGTGTTCTGCTGTATGGTAGACCCTCCGAAGATGGAGCCATCAGTTCTTCCATTTCCTGTATGCACATGTTGCTGTCCCAGTGAGATGGAGAGTTTATTTCCCCTCCTTTTGGATCTAGGCTGGCCCTGTGACTGTGACCAATAGAATGTGGTAGAAGTAACACTTGGGGACTTCCAAGCCCAGGCCTTATGAGAACTGGCAGTTTCTGCTTTCTTCTTCTTGGAACTTTCCTTCTTGGAAACCAACTGCCATGCTCTGAGGAAGCCCAAGAAGCCATGTGGAAAGGCCCACTGAGGGCCCTGCCAGAGATCAGCACCAACTACCAGTCACGTAAGCAAGCCTACTTTGGACCAGCCAGCCATCTTAGTGCCCCAGAAAAACCATGTGGTCAACCCATGGAATCATGAGCAAGAACAGATGGTTGTTGTTATAAGCTGCTGCATTTCAGAGTAGTTTGACATGCATTGAGAAGTCCTCAGCATGGCTGGGAGAATGACTGGTACATTTGAAAGCCTCTGGTTTCTCAGGGGTCCAAACATCAGGCAAAAAGAACCCAGGCAGGCAGGAGCAACTGTGTTCTCCCGGGATATTGGTGCAGGTGGAATTGGGACCACAAAGAGTCAAGCTCCTGGAACATCCATCCATATCTAAGCAGAAAACTGGTCTAAGTCAAAAGGATGAAGGATGCTGAGGCTGCAGCTGCAGTGCACAGCCCCACCACTGACTGAAGCCAATGGGTTTCCCTGGCTCTGGTCCCACCTTCTTAAACACATTTTTGTCGTTACAGAAAGGAAGCATTTAGAGGCAAGTTTATGACCCAGGCAAATCTTCTGATGAGGGTCCTCGCAGCTCAGGATAAAATCCAAACTCCTCATTAGAACAGGCAAGACCCTGAGAGTTTGTTCTCACCTACGCTCATCTTTTGCCTCTAAACCCTTCATAATTCACGATCCAGATTCATTGATTACCTGTGAATTCATGAAGGCTTATTATCTCCTCACATGAAGAAGAATGGTTGAGACCCAAAGAACTGACCAGCAGAGCCCAACCTAAACCACCAATGCATGAAATCAAGAGCTAAATGAATGGTGCTAGTTTTTACCCATTGACTTTCAGAGTGATTTGTTACTCAGCAATAGCTAACTGCTACAAATGGACCAGAAAAATCAGAGATGACTTCGAATATCTCTGACTCCAAGCCAAGGGAATGTGATAAGGGCTTGATCACTCCATGCCCTGCTGAATGAAGTCATCCTCCCTATAAATGAAAGAGGAAAACAATAGAACCACCCTAGACTCAGGAAGATGGAGCCATGGTGTCTTTGTGAGAATATCCTGGCTGCAGTGTGGAGGATGGATTTGAGAGGGGAAGACTGGAGAAAGGGAGAGACCAGTGAGGATGCTGTTACAGTACGGATGCAGCCTGAATAAAGGATGGAGAAGAGTGGAGAGATTCAAGACATATCTAGCGGTTAGATTCTCTGAGACTTGATGACCGATTTAATATGGAAGGGGAGGGAGGATGAGGGTAACTCTCACGTCTTAATTCAAATACCTTTTAGGAAAAAGACCTGAGCTCTCCCTATAACACAGTATCTCTACCTCAGCATTACTGGCATTTGGGACTGGATCACATTTGGTCGTGGGGAGGCTGTTCTGTGCATTGTAAGATGGTTAACAACATCTCTGGCCTCTACCCACTAGAGGACAGTAGCACACACAATCCAATAACAACAGCTGTGGCAATCAAAAATGTCTCTAGACATTGCCAATGTCCACTGGAGAGAAAATCGCTATAGAGATGGAGCCCCCGCATTATTCGCAGGAACTGCCTGACCCACTGCTTAAGTCACAGTAGGCCCTCAACGGGAGTTCAAATCATGATTCTTCCACCGAATAGCTGTGCATCCCTTGGCAAGTCACTTCACCTCTCTGAGCCTCCGTGTTCTCATTCCTAAAATAAGGATCATGATCACTACCTAATAGGATCATGAAATGAGGTGATTCTTAATTAAGTAGGTAAATAAAGAAGGGCAGGCCCTCTGTGCCTTCACAGGTGGAGTTGTTAGAGAAGAGCCCATCTCGACAGCTGCACCTATAGCTTCCTAAGGAGTAGGAACACTCAGAACGCTCTGCGAAGATCCCACTGGAGAGGCATTCATTGATGTCTAGGAGCAGTGGAGGAGAGTGAGCAGACAAAAGATTGGGTGTCTACAGTGAGAAACACATGTACCCAACTCAATGATAGCTTTCCACCAAAGACCATGCCTGAGAGCCTGAGAGCATTACGTGTACAGGCAAAATGACCTGGATTTCCCAGGTTCCAGTTGGTTCCAGTAGGAGAAGAGAAACCGCGCAAACAGCTGCACTTGTACCTCCCTGGCAGGTTTTGGCAGATTGAGTTAAGACCACATTGTCGCGGGTTTTGAGAACACTCATCTATATCTGGATAGAGAAAGAGTCAGAGTTACAAAGTTGCCTCATCTTGTGAAGCCCATTGTATTTTCCAAAGATGGTTGAAACAATGTTTCCCTCCCATATGTCCTTCATTCAGTGAGACCTTGGTACTCCACCCATCAAGTATTGGGGTCTATATTCCCTCCCCTGGAATCTGAGCATGCTTGTGACTATGGTGGAAGTGACACCAGGTCATAAAAATACCATGCTTAGTCAGAAGAATGTCATGATAGGTCGTAGAAATATAATGTAATTCCTTCTTCTCTTGAGATGCTCATTCTTGGAAATGAGCTGCCATACTTTGAGGAAGCCCAACCAGCCATGAAAATGCAGCTCAATGGGGAAGAACTAAGACATCCAGCCCACAGCCCTGGGGGAGCAGCCAGTCAAACAGCCAGCACCACCTTGCCAGCCTTGTGAGTAGACCCTTTTCAAAGTGGATCCTCTAGCCTCCAGTTGCGCCAACTCAACTGACACTATGTGGAATAGGGACAAGCCATCCTCTCCAAACTCAGCCCTAATAGCAGATTCATTCATGAGCATAATGAATGATTACTATTTGCAACTAAATTTGCAGGTGGTCTGTTACCCAGCAACAGATAACTCGGACACTTGCAAAGCAAATTCTAGGAATTTACTCATTGAAGGACCCATGGAATCGTGCAGTCATGGAACCATGGGGTGGCTCTCCACAAATCTATTTCAACCCTGCTCTGACAAGTTACTCGAAATAAACCCTTGCTAGGTACTTGTTATAGAAGCACAACTTCAACACAAGTCTCCTATAGCTCCCTCCCAGATCACAGGGATGCTCATTCAGCTTTCTTTCAAGTTGTAAAACGTTAGAAAAACCTAAGTGCCTGCCAATAGAAGGATGACTCAATTTGGAGTTGACATAAAGAATAAGGTACATATTCCTTCATTCAACAAATACATATTAAATACTCACAATGTATCAGTCACCATACTGGGGGTCAAAGACATAGAGTAGACAAAATAGTTGCTGTAGTATCCATCATTTTCTATATGGTTAATATTGATTTCACCCCAAATTTAAACACCAGGGTTCGTCAGCACTACTGAGCTGACTGAATAACCCATGAACTGTAGCCCAAAGATAAAGAATGATGTTTGGGGATCCCTGGAAACTAACTGCAAAAGTGATAGAAATGCATCATCTTCTTCAGAGCTCAGCAAACTACATCCCATGGGTCAAATCCAGCCCACCATCTGTTTGTGTACATAAAGCTTTATTGGCACACAGACACATCCATTCATTTTTGTATCATCTCTGGCTGTGTTTGCACCACCACTGAGTGGTCATGACAGAGATCGTACGACTTGCAACTTCCAGAATGTTTATTCTGTGGCCCCTTACAGAAAAATTGCCAACCTATGGTCTTATTCAGAGGAATAATCAGATTTTTACTGTCAAGAGGAGAACTGGGGTTTAAATATAAGGAATGCTGACAGAGAACTTAGCTCCTTCTGGGAATTATGTTACTTTATATTATTTATATTAATATAGCTCTTAATACTGCACATGTGCCTAGCACACTGCATACATTATTGCATTTGATCTTCCCAACTATCCTTGGAGTTGGATACTCTTATACGCCCGTTTTACAAATGGAACCATTGAGGCTTATAGAGATGAAATATATTTCACCAACATCTCTTAACTAGAGTGTGGCAGCTAAGTAACGTGGTTGAGACACCCTCAGTAGAGTCAGAAAGACCTGGGTTTGAATCCCAGTTCAACTGCATGACCCTAAAAAAGTCATTTCAGTTCTCCAAGCCTCAGTTTTCTCATCTGGACAATGGAGATCATCATAATGCCTATAGTCCATTTAATGTGACATTGCACATAAAGCACTTCGCACAGGACCTGGCACTCTATAAATGTTGGAAATTCTAACTATCTCCATGGAAAGGCGACCAAACAGTGGGCCCTCACAATGAAATCAGTGGCTATTTCTGGATATTGACAGGGAGCATGATTTTAATTTTAATTTTCTTCCTAATGCTAGTCTATAATCATTGGAAATTTTAGTGGCCAGGAATAATTCTCATGATGAAAGAAATAGAAAGTAAGAGCGAGAGAGAGAGAAAGGAAGAATGCAAAGAAGAAAGAAAGAAAGGAAGGGAGGAGGGAGGGAGGGAGAGAGAGAGGGAGGGAGAAAGAGAGGGAGAGAGGGAGGGAGAGAGGGGGGAGAGGGGGAAAAGGGGAGAGGGGGAGGGAGGGAGAGAGGGAGGGAGAGAGAGAGAGAGAGGAGAGAGAGAGGAGAGAGAGAGAGAGAAAGAAAAGAAAGAAAGAAAGGGAAAGAGAGAGAGAAAGAAAGAAAGAGAGAGAAGGGAGGGAGGAAGGAAGGAAGGAGGAAGGAAAGCAGGAAGGAAGGAAGGAAATAAATAAATAATTAATATTTGGGGCAAAAACAAAAAGCATCTGTATCTGCTACCCAGCTAGATCCCACCTGCTTTTCCGACCACCTGTGAGGGGACGTGAACTCACCTTTGCATTCGACTCCTGGGCCCATGAACTGTGTCTCTCCCGTGCTGGACAGGAAGCCTTGTTTGCAAGTACAGTAGTAACTGTCCAAAGTGTTGGTGCAGGTTGCATAAGCTGGGCAGATGGTGGAACTTGCACACTCATTCACATCTAGGCAGCGTAGAAGGAAAAGGTTGAGTTAGCGCCCCAGAGCAGGGCTTCAAGAGAAGGCAGCATTTGAGAGTGAAGGAGACCACTGTGGGTTGAATTGTGTCCTCCAAAAAGAAATGTTGAGTTCCTAAACCTGGTCCCTTAGAAACCTTATTTGGAAATAGGGTCCTTGTAGATGCAATTAAGATGTAAGTTAATGTGGGATCCTGCTGGAGAAGGATGGTCCCTTAATCTGATATAATTGGTGTCCATATAAGAAGAGGACAAGAGGCACAGAGACAGGCTTGGGGAGAACACCATGTGATGACAGAGGCAGAGATGGGAGTGATGCATTTACAAGTCAAGGAACACCGAAGATTGCTGGCAACACCAGAAGCTAGGAGAGAGACACAGAGCAGATTCTCTCCCAGAGCCTTCAGAGAAAGCACGGCCCTGCTGACACCTTGATTCCAGACCTCTGGCCTTCAGAATGTGGGACAATAATTCTCTGTTAATTAAGGCCGCCAGTCTACACTATTCTGTTATGCAGCCCGAGCTTCCTAACACGATGGACAAGAGAATTCATCTCTGTGTGTCTCAACTTCCCCATCTGTCAGACGAGGATAATAATACCCACCCCACAAGGTCATTCAGAGGATTAAATAAGATGACCTCTGGAAAGCGCTCACCACAGAGCCTGGAACACAGTAAGTACTAGGCAAGCAAATCTTAACTAAAATAAAAATTAACCACTAACATGTCGAGCTTTCTTTGTGGCAGGTATTGCCGTAGATCCCTTACATGTGTTAGCTCCATGAATGCTCATAGCAGCCCTACGAGCTATAAACTAATATTTCCACTTTTCAGAGGAGGAAACTGAAACTCAAAAATTGTGCAACGTCGCATAGATTGTGAAAGGCACGAGGATTGGAATCCGGGTTCTGTCTGGCTCTGGAATATTTGCATGACAGCTTCTCAGGCTGTCTTGAGTGCCAGAGTCTGGAAATTTGGTGATTAAATCAATGTCTGTCCTACGCAAGCCCTCCTTGAGCTGCCAGAGGTTGCAGCCTCATTTGGAGGCAGAATGTCATGGTGGTTGTGAGCATGGGGTGTGAAGTCACTCTTGGGCACACTCAGATCCTGACTCTCCTACCTCCTATCTATTTGGCCTTGGGAGGGTGATTCCACCACAGTGGAGGCTCACAGTCCTTGTCTGTGAAATGGGTGTAGAATATGACCAATACCGTCAGGTTGTTGGGAGGACTGAATGAGCACACGAGAGGGAGAGCTTAGCGCCTTGGCTGGGATCCTGCCTCCAGCCTTTTGTACCTGGTGTTCCCTCCTCCTGGAACATCCTTCCCCAGATACCCAATCTCTCACTCCCTCACTTCCTTCAGATCTTGTCTCAAATATCAACTTCTCAGCACGGCCTCTTCTTACCACCGTGTTAAAATTAGAAACCCACCTCCGGAACTTTATATCTACATTTCCTGCCTTATTTGTCTTCATCTCCTTTAGGTATCCCTAACACACAATATGTTCGTGCTTCTATTTTTTGTTATCTATCTCCCTGCAAACAAGATGATAATTTCCAGGGGGACAAATATTATTGCCTGTGTTATTCACTGCTGTATTCACCATTCCTAGAATAGAACCTGCTGTATTGTAGATGCTCAAGTAGTATTGCAGGAATGAATGAATGAATGAGTGAATGTATGAATGAATGATTATTAGCATCAGCTTTGCAGAAAAGTCTTTGAACTCAGCCGAGACATGCCCCTACTCATCACCCACCACTGCTGAATTTGCAAACAGAATGGGACCTGATTCCCCAACAGATCCCTCCACCTACTTTCACACGTCTCTCCTGGACCGCGGAATCTCATGTTTCCACTGCTAGAAACAAATCCTGGGTTGCAGACACAATAGTAGCTTCCAGGACTGTTGTGGCAAGTCGCATGCTCTGGGCAGGCTCTGGAATCCACACATTCATCCACATCTAGAGAGTGGAAGAAAAAACCCGGGTTGAGGCAGACGAGGAAATGAGAGCAGGAGACTGCAAGTGCAGACTTGCTCTACATGTTCTTATCTTGTGGCACACAGTGCTGAGGCTCCCCAATACCCACATTCTCCCCTTCTCCCTAACCTCCCTTGCTGTTAGGTGGGACCAAGAGAATAAATACTGGCCAATATTATGTAAGGAAAAGGGTGATGAATAATTTCAAAACGTAATGATCACAGATTGCACAAATGGCCGTAGTCTTTTTTTCTTGGCATAGAGAAAAAAGATATGTTGAAGTGCTAAACCGGGTCTCTGAGAATGTGACCTTATTTGGAAACAGGGTCTTTCTAGTTGCAATTAAGATGTAAGTTAACATGGGATCATGCTGGAGTAGGATGGTTAATCTTAATCTTATCTGATTGGTGTCTTTATAAGTAGAGGAGAAGGGGCACAGAGGCAGGCTTGGGGAGAACACGATGTGATGACAAAGGCAGAGATTGGAGTGATGCGTCTACAGCTCAAGGAATCCCAAGGATTGATGGCAACACCAGAAGCTGGGAGAGAGACACAGAGCAGATTCTCTCCTAGAGCCTTCAGAGAAACCACGGCCCTGCTGACATCTCGATTTCAGACCTCTGACCTCCAGAGATGTGAGAAAATAAATCTCTGCTGTTTAAGGCCGCCAGTCTATAATATTTGGTGATGCAGCCCAAGCTGCCTAACACAATGTGCAAGACAATTCATCTCTGTGTGTCTCAGTTTCCCCATCTATCAGATGAGGATAATAGTACCCACCCCATAGGGTCATTCAGAGGACTAAATAAGGTGACCTCTGTAAAGCACTCCACACAGAGCCTGGAGCACAGTAAGTACTATGCAAGCAAACGTTAACTAAAATAAAAATTAACTACTAATATGTTGAGCTTTCTTTGTGGCAGGCATTGACAGAGATCTCTTACATGCATTAGCTCCACGAATCCTCCTAGCACCCCTATGAGCTATAAACTAATATTTCCACTTTTCAGAGGAGGAAACTGGGGCTTCACAATTCTGCACTGTCACATAGCTTGTGAAAGGCACAACGAGGATTGGAATCCAGGTTCTGTCTTGCTCTGGAATGTTTGCATGACAGCTTCCCAGGCTGTCTTGAGTCTCAGAGTCTGTGAACTTGGGGATTAAATCAATGTGTGTCCTACGCCAGCCCACCTTGAGCTGCCAGAGGTTGCAGCCTCATTTGGAGGCAGAAGGGCATGGTGGTTGGGAGCATGGGGGGTGAAGTCACATCTAGGCACACTCAGATCCTGACTCTCCTACATCCTCTCTATTTGGCCTTGGGATCATGATTCCACCACAATGGAGGCTCAGTTTTCTTGTCTGTGAAATTGCTGTAGAGTACAACCAATACCATCAGGTTGCTGGGAGGACTGAATGAGCACATGTATGAGAGAGCTTAACGCATTAGCTGGGATCCTGCCTCCAGGCCTTTGTACCTGCTGTTCCCTCCTCCTGGAACATCCTTCCCCAGACACCCAATCTCTCACTCCCTCACTCCTTCAATCTTATCTCAAATATCAACTTCTCAGCATGGCCTTTCCTTACCACTCTGTTAAAAGTGGTAGAATCCCATCCCTAGAACCCTTTATCTGCCTTTCCTGCCTTATTTGTCTTCATCTCCTTTAACTATTCCTAACACACAAGATGTTCATGCATCTATTTTTTGTTATCTATCTCCCTCCACACTAGATGATAAGTTCCAGGAGAACAAATATTATTGCCTGTGTTAGTCACTGCTGTGTCCGCCATCCCTAGAATAGAACCTGGTGTATTGTAGATGCTCAAGAAGTATTGGTCAAAGGGTGCATCAATGAATGAATGTATGAATGAATGATTCAGCCAAGACCTCCCCCGACTCCTCTCCCACCACTGCTGTCTTTGCAAACAGAATTGGACCTGATTCCCCAGCAGATCCCTCCACCTACCTTCACATGTCCCTCCAGGACTGAGGAATCTCGTGTTTCCACTTCTAGAAACAAATCCTGGGTTGCAGACACAATAGTAGCTTCCAGGGCTGTTGTGGCAAGTCGCATGCTCTGGGCAGGCTCTGGGATCCACACATTCATCCACATCTAGAGAGTGGAAGAGAAAACCCAGATCAAGGCAGAGGAGGAAATGAAGACAGGAGACTGCAAGTGGAGATTCGCTCTACATGTTCTTAGCTCGTGGCACGCAGTGCTGAGGCTCCCCAATACCCACATTCTCCCCTTCTTCCTAACCTCCCTTGCAGGTAGGTGTCGTGGTTAAAATAAATTCTGGCCAGTGGTATGTAAGCAAAAGGATGACAATAATGTCAAACATAATGATCATAGCTTGCAGAAAGGCTGTAGTCTTTCTTTTTTAGCATAGACAAAAAAGTACACTGTTTATTTCTTTGTTGTTGTTCATTTGTGTCATACATCCGTCCGTCCATCCACCCACCCATCCACCCACCCATCCATCCATCCTTCCTTCCTTCCATCCATCCATCCATCCATCCATCCATCCATCCATCCATCCATCCATCCATCCATCCATCTTTCCAGCCAGCCAGCCAGCCAGCCAGCCAGCCAGCCATCCATCCATCCATCCATCCATCCATCCATCCATCCATCCATCCATCTATCCAAGCAGCTATCCACCTATCTATGCATCCAGCTTTCCATCTTTTCATCCATCTTTCTATCCATCTATTCATCCGTCTATTCATCCGTCCATCTATCCATCCATCCATCCATCCATCTACCCACCCACCCATCCATCTATCCAAGCAGCTATCCATCTGTCTATGCATCCAGCTTTCCATCTATTCATCCATCCAAAAGATATCTGCCACGAGTGTGATACTTCAGTGGCCCCATATATACCCCTGTATCCACACCTCAGGATGCAGGTTATGCAGTATGACGTAACTTTGACACTCCTCTCTTTAAATGTGGAGTTTGTTTCCCACCGCTGAATCCAGCTGGCCCTATGACTTCCATTGGCCAATTGAATGCAGCAGAAGTGATGTGGCACCAGTTCCTAACTTTGACCTCTAGAGGCTTCTTTGCTTCTGTTCATGCTTTGGGCCTCCTGATTCTGCCACATGAACAAGCCCTAAACTAGCCTAATGAAGGATGGAAGACATGGATCATCCCAGATGAGCCCTAGTCATGTGCGACAGCCCAGCCCAACCACAGCTGACCACAGACACACGAAGAATGTTTGAGACCCAAAGAACTGACCAGCAGAGCCCAACCTAAACCACCAATGCATGGAATCAAGAGCTAAATAAATGTTAGTTTTTTTCAGCCATTGTCATTCCGGGTGATTTGTTACTCAGCAATAGCTAACTGCTAAAAATGGACTAGACAAATCAGAGATGACTTCAAATATCTGTGACTCCAAGTCAAGGGGATGTGATGAGGGCTGGATCACTCCATGCCCTGCTGGATGGAGTCACCCTTCCTATAAATGAATGTGGAGAACAATAGAACCACACTAGACTCCGGAAGATGGAGCCTTGGTGTCTTGGTGAGAACATTCTGGCTGCAGTGTGGAGGATAGATAGAGGTGACAAGACTGCAGAAAGGGAGAGACCAGAGGGGATGCTGCTGCAATACGGATGAAGCCTGATCCAAGGATGGAGAAGAGTGGAGAGATTCAAGACATATTTAGCAGGTAGATACCCCAAGACATGATGACTGATTTAATATGGAAGGGGAAGGGGGGTGAGGGTAACTCGCAGGTCTTAATTCAAATATCTTTTAGGAAAAAGTGCTGAGGTTTGGATCTGAGCTCTCCCTAGGACAGAGTTTCTCTACCTCAGCACTACTGAAATTTGGGACTGGATCATTTTTATTTGCGGGGAGGCTGTTCTGTGCATTGTAGAGTATTCAACAGCATCTCTGGCTTCTACCCACTAGATGACAATAGCACACACAACCCCAACACCACCAGCAGCTGCAACAATCAAAAATGTCTCTAGATATTGCCAATGTCCCCTGAGGATAAAATCGCTGTAGGGACAGAGCCCCCTATTACTCTCAAGTACTGCCTGACCCACTGCTTAAGTCACAGCAGTGCCTCAACAGGAGTTCAAACCCTGGATCTTCCACTTAACAGCTGTGCATCCTTGGGCAAGTCACTTCACCTCTCTGAGCCTCAATTTTCTCATTCCTAAAGTGAGGATCATGATCCCTGCCTCAAAGGACCATCAAATGAGGTGATTCTTAATTAAGTAGGTAAATAAAGAAGGGCAGGCCCTCTGTGCCTTCACAGGCGGAGTTGTTAGAGAAGAGCCCATCACGACAGCTGCACCTGTAGCTTCCCAAGGAGTTGGAACACTCAGAATGCTCTGGGCAGATTCCACTGGAGAGGCAGTCATTGATGTCTGAGGAGCAGTGGAGGAGAGTGAGCAGACAAAAGATTGGGTGTCTACAGTGAGAAACACATGTACCCAACTCAGTGATAGCATTCCTCCAAAGACCATGCCTGAGATCCTGAGAGCATTACCTGTACAGGCAAAATGACCTGGCTTTCCAGGGTTCCAGTTGTTTCCAGTAGGAGAAGAAAAACCACGCAAACAGCTGCACTTGTACCTCCCTGGCAGGTTTTTGCAGATTGAGTTGTGACCACATTGTAGGGGATTTTGAGAACACTCATCTATATCTGGATAGAGAAAGAGTCAGAGTTACAAAGTTGCTTCATCTTGTGCTGCCGATTGTATTTTACAAAGATGGTTGAAACAATGTTTCCCTCCCATAAGCCCTTCTTTCAGTGAGACCTTGGTACTCCATCCATAAGCAGTGGGGTCTATATTCCCTCCCCTTGAATCTGAGCATGCTTGTGACTATGGTGGAAGTGACACCAGGTCATAAAAATACCATGCTGGGTCAGAAGAATGTCACGCTGGGTCATAAATATATAATATACTTCGTTGTTCTCTTGAGTGGCTCATTCTTGGAAATGAGCTACCATACTTTGAGGAAGCCCAACAAGCCGTGAAAATGCAGCTCACATGGGGCAGAACTAAGACATCCAGCCCACAGCCCTGGGGGAGGAGCCAGTCAACAGCCAGCACCACCTCGCCAGCCTTGTGAGTAGACCCTCTTCAAAGTGGATCCTCTAGCCTCCAGTTGAGGCTCAACTGACACTGTATGGAAGAGAGACAAGCCATCCTCTCCAAACTCAGCCCTAATAGCAGATTCATTCATGAGCAAAATAAATGATTGTTGTTTGCAACTAAGTTTGCCGGTGGTCTGTTACCCAACAATACATAGGTTGAACACCTTGCAAAGCCAATTCTAGGAATTTACTTCCTGAAGCACTCACGGAATTGTGCAGTCATGGTACCATGGTGGGGGGACCCTCCCCTAATTTCCTTCAGCCCTGCTCTGCCAAGTCACCCCAAATAAACACTTGCTATGTACTTGTCATGCAAGCACACCTTCAAGACAAGTCTCCTATAGCTTGCTACCCATCATTGCACCTCTCCTAGAGAGATATATGGAGCTGCCACTGTACATCAACATAAGATCACAGGGACGTTCATTCAGCTTTGTTTCAAGTTGTAAAACATTAGAAAAACCTAAGTGCCTGTCAATAGAAGGATGATTGGAGTTGACTAAAGATTAAAGTTCGTGTTCCTTCATTCAACAAATATCTATTTAACTCACAATGTATCAGGTACCATGCTGGGGGTCAAAGACATACAGTGGACAAAATCGTTGCTATAGTATCCATCACTTTCTAGATGGGGAACATTGATTTCACACCAAATTTAAACACCAGGGCCCACCAGCACTACTGAGCTGACTGAATAACCCATGATCTGTAGCTCAAAGATAAAGAAGGACATTTGGGGCTCCCTGGAAACCACAGTGATAGAAATGCATTCTCTTCTTCAGAGCTCAGCAAACTACATCCCATAGGTCAAATCCGGCCCATCACTTGTTCGTGTAAATAAAGTTTTATTGGCACACAGCCACATCCATTCATTTTTGTATCATCTATGGCTGCTTTTGCACCACAACTGGAGCACTGAGTAGTCATGACAGAGATCATAAGCCTTGCAGTCTCCAAAATATTTACTTTCTGTTCCCTTACAGAAAATTTTGCCAACGTCTGGTCTTATTCAGAGGCATAATCAGATCTTTACTATCAAGAGAATAAGGGTCTAAATATAAGGAATGCAGACAAAGAACTTAGCTCTTTCTGGGAATTATGTCAGTTTATATTATTTACGTTAATATAGCCCTTGATACTGCACATGTGCCTAGCACACTGCATACATTGTTGCATTTAATCTTCCCAACTATCCTTTGAGATACATACTTTTATACACACATTTTACAGATGGAAACATTGAGGTTTAGAGTGATTAAACATGCTTCCCCAACACCCCTTAACTAGAGTGTGGCAACTAAGCCACGTGTTTGAGAGACCCTCAGTAAAGTCAGAAAGACCTGGGTTTGAATCCTAGTTCAACTGCATGACCCTAAACAAATCACTTCAGCTCTCCAAGCCTCAGATTTCTCATCTGGACATTGGAGATCATCACAATGCTTACAGTCAATTTTATGTGACGATGCACATAAAGCCTTTCTCACGCAGGCTGGCACTCAATAAATGTCAAAAATTCTTATTATCTACTGGAGAGGTGACTGAAGGCACACCCCAAAAATGAAATCAGTGATTATTTCTGGATATTGACAGATAGTAGGATTTTTATTTTCATTTTCATCCTAGTGCTAGCCTCTAACCATTGGAAATTTTTGTGACCAGGAATAATTCTCATGATGAAAGAAAGAAAGAAAAAGAGAGAGAGAGAGAGAAATGAAGAATGAAAAGAAAGAAAGAGAGAAAGAGGGGGGGAGGGAGGGGGGAGGGAGGGAGGGAGGAAGGGAGGAAGGAAGGAAGGAAAGAAAGAAAGAAGGAAGGAAGGAAAGAAAGAAAGAAGGAAGGAAGGAAGGAAGGAAAGAAGGAAGGAAGGAAAGAAGGAAGAAAGAGAGAGAGGCAGGGAGGGATGGAGGAAATCATATTTGGGGAAAAAACAAAAAGCACCCACATCTACTACCCAGCTAGCTTCTATTTGATTTTCCTACCACCTTTGAGGGGGTATGAACTCACCTTTGCATTCCACACCTGAGCCCCTGAACTGTGTCTCTCCAGTGCTGGACAGGAAGCCTTGTTTGCAAGTGCAGTAGTAACTTTTTGGAGTGTCGGTGCAGGTTGCATAAGCTGGGCAGACGGTGGTATCCACACACTCATTCGTTTCTGGGCAGCACAGAAGGAAGAGTTCGGGTTAGTGCACCAGAGCGGGGCTGCAAGGGAAGCCAGCGTTCGAGAGTAAAGGCGACCGTTGTGGGTTGAATTGTGTCCTTCAAAAAGATATGTTGAGGCCCTAAACCTGGTCCCTGAGAATGTGACCTTATTTGGAAATAGGGTCCTTGTAGATGCAATTAAGATGTAAGTTAATGTGGGATCATGCTGGAGAAGGATGGTCCCTTAATCTGATATAATTAGCGTCCTTATGAGAAGAGGAGAAGAGGCACAGAGACAGGCTTGGGGAGAACACCATGTGATACCAGAGGCAGAGATGGGAGTGATGCATCTACAAGTCAAGAGACACCGAGAATTGCTGGCAACACCAGAAGCTGAGAGAGACACAGAGCAGATTCTCTCCTAGAGCCTTCAGAGAA
This sequence comes from Diceros bicornis minor, assembly GCF_020826845.1. Taxonomy (NCBI): domain Eukaryota; kingdom Metazoa; phylum Chordata; class Mammalia; order Perissodactyla; family Rhinocerotidae; genus Diceros; species Diceros bicornis. Next base: position 1,129,958 of record NW_026690864.1, on the reverse strand, counting down.
AGCACGGCCCTGCTGACACCTTAATTTCAGACCTCTGGCCTCCAGAACTGTGAGAGAACAAATTTCTGTTGTCTTAAGCCACATGGTTTGTGATAACTTGTTACAGCAGCCCTAGGAAACTGGTTAGTCAAGGACCTTACAGACCCTAGACTTTGCCACTCAAAGTGTGGTCCGTGGGTGGGCAGCATCAGCATCGCCTGGCATTTTGATGGAAACAGAAAACCCCAGGCCCTGCCCCAGATCTGCTGACAGAATCTGCATTTTAGCAAGATCCTCAGGTGATGTGTGTGCACAGGAAGTGTGAGAAGTACTGATCTGGACTCTTGCTTCTCCAAGTGTGGTCCGCAGACCAGCAGCATCTGCCTCACCTGGGATCCCCGAGAGACCTTGGAAAATCAGGTGCTGATTCAGCTGGTCTGGGGGACCTGAGTCTCTGCATTTCTAACAAGCCTGTGACTGATGCTGATGATGCCAGTCCATGGACCACTCTGTGAGCATCAGAGCTCCAGACAGAAGAGTATGCGAGTCAAAGCTGCAGCCTTTGGAGCAAGGACCACCTGGGTTAAAGCTCCCACAGGAAACATCAAAGCAGGGAATGGTGGCTACTCCCCCACACCCATCTCCCCCTCTTCCTTTTATTAAAATGACCACCCATTTAAGCTTCAATCCCAGCTTCTCTTGCAGCTACGTGTGGCCATGTGGCTAAGTTCCAGCCAATGGAAATCAGCAGAAGTGATATGTGCACCTTTTGGCCACACCCTTAAAAAGAAGGAGCATGGTCTTCACTTCTCCTTTCCCTTTCACCTGGGCTGGAACATGGACAGAATGAGGTGATCTGTCCATAACCGTGGGGATGATGCTTTGGAAAACCTCCACACCGAGGGATGGAGAAACAACAAGATGGGAGGCACCTGGGAGCTGAGAAGATCTCAGACGAGGTAGCCCTGTCACCTTGTTCCATCCTCAAAGTGGAGATTTATGAGAGGGTGAAGAATAAACTTCTAAGAGATAAACATTTTAAGTTGTTGTCATTTGGTTTCTATGGAAACAGTCAAAACTACATCCTAGCCACCCCAGCCCTGGGACAAGTGAAGTTCACATCTCTGTACCTCCGTTTACTTCTTTGGCCCTCAACTCATGTCCAGTGTGTTCCCAAGCCCCATTGATTCTTCCTCCCAAATATTCGACATCTACCCACATCTCTCCATTTCCATGGCTATGCTTGGTACAGATCTTCCCCTGGATGCTGCATCCCCTACATCCCCTACAGCCCCTACACCCTCCACTGTTCCCTGCAATCATTTCTGAATGCAAATCTGATCACCCACCCCCACCCCTGCCTACAACACTCCCTGTTGCACTCAGAATGAAAATGCAAGTTACTTAATATGACCTGGAAAGTCCCCAGTGACCAGACCGAACCACATCTCTCTTCACTCTCCATTTCTAGCCTCCCCCAGCACAGGGCCTTTGCACATGCTGTTCTGTTTTCCTCTGCTTTGCCTGGCCAGCTCCTATTCATTCTCCAGTTCTTGCTTAAATGTCACTTCCTCCAAGAAGCCTTCCCTGACTCCCCCATAGCTCCCTGTGCTCTCTGTTTATGGCACTTATCAAAATTATAATTGGTGGATTATTTGAGTGGTTAGCTTTTTAGTGATCATCTCCTCTACTACACTGTGAGTTCCAGGAGGACAAAGCCACAGGTGGGGGCAGGCTTCCAGGTGCTAGGGAAGGGACTCACTTGACACTATCATTTCTGTGTTTGGCAGAATAATGGCCCCCCCAAAGATGACCACGTCCAAATCCCTGGAACCTGCAAATATGCTATGCTACATGGCACAGGGATATTAAGTTTGCAGATGGAATTAAGACTGTTAATCAGCTGACCCTGAGATGGAGAGATTAGCCTGGGTTATCCAGGTGGGACCAACACAATCACAAGCATCTTCATAAGAGACAGGTGAAACCAGGAGAGACAGAGTCAGAGTGAAGCAATGTGATAAAAACTTGACCAGCCCCTGTTGGTTCTGGAGATGGAAAAAGAGGGACACGAATAAAGGGATACAGTTGGCTTCTAGAAGCCAGAAAAGGCAAGAAAACAGATTCTCCCCTAGAACTTCCAGCGAGGAATGCAGCACTGCTGACACCTGGATTTCAGCCCAGTGGGACCTGTTTCAAACTTCTGACCTCCAGAACTGTAAGAATACGCTTCTGTTGTTTCAAGCCACCAAGTTTTCGGTGACTTGTTACAGCAGCAATAGGAAACTAATACAACTTCCATTATATGGATGTGGAAAACTGAGGCTCAGAGAGGTTAAGTAACTTGCCCAAGGGCACACAGCCGGTGAATGGCAGCATCAGGCCGGTGAAAACCCTAAGTGCATGATTTTCATTACTTCTACACGACAAGAGGTAGGTCTGACTGGAAATGGAGTAAATTTTCAGGCAATATCTAAGATAATTCTACATAAAAACTTTTGTAATTGGTTGTTTAAAGTTTCTCTCCCTGATTGACTGTGAGCCCCCAGAAGAGATGTGTGACCATCTTACTTACTACTGCATCCCAAGTGCATAGAATAGCGCCTGGTGCATAGTCGGTGCTCAATGATAAAGACCTCACTGAGAAGGTAACATTTGAGCAAAGATCTGAAGGAGGTGAGTGAGCTATGAAGCTAATTAAAGCAGAGGAAAGAGCAAGTGCAAAGGCCCATTGGCAGGACCACACCTTGTGATTTTGGGGAACTACAAGGAGGCCGATGTCGTTGGAGTACAGTGGATAAATGGAGAGTGGGAGGAGGTGACATAGCAAGATCATGCAGGATCTGCTGGACCACTGTAAGACTTCAGCATTTTATCAGAGCAAAAGGGGAGCATGGGAGAGTTTTGAGCAGAGGAAGGACAGAGCATGACTTTAATGTGATCCTTCTGGCCATTGGTTGGAAGATGCACTGTAGAGGGACAGAGGCCGGATGACCAGGGAGGAGGTGACCACACTTGTCGAGGCGAGCGATGATGGTGGATACAACCCAGGTGGGAGCTATGGAAAGCTAGGATTCTGGATTTATTTTGAAGGTAACGTTAACAGGATTTGCCAGTGGATGGGATGTGGGGCGTGAAATAAATAGAGGGGCACAGCGAGAATGCCAGCATCAATTGGTAGGATAGGACATCATAGGAAAACTCTTTATAAAGTGCCATGAAAACGTAAGAGATAGGGCCAGCCCTGTGGCTTAGCGGTTAAGTGGGCGCGCTCCGCTGCTGGCGGCCCGGGTTCGGATCCCGGGCGCACACCGACGCACCACTTCTCCGGCCATGCTGAGGCCGCATCCCACATACAGCAACTAGAAGGATGTGCAGCTATGACATACAACTATCTACTGGGGCTTTAAGGGAAAAAAATAAATAAATAAAATCTTAAAAAAAAAAAAAAAAGTATGAGATGGATTATCATTATTAGGGTCTTGAGACCCAAGCTCTTTGCTCCCTACAGCATGATTTGTTTATTTCCCTTCCCTGCATGATGCCTCAGATAACATCTTGCTTCTCATTTCCAGCTTCCTCTTTCAGCTACGAAGGCAACATTTCTCTTTGCAGACTTCCGGCACGTTATCACTTGTGGTCTCTCAACTCTGAGCTTCCCATTACTCACAACTCAAATCCACCCCAAACCAGACTAGCAACCCAGTCATGTCTGACTGGGCACTTGTCAACCTCTCCAGCTCGTCTCCTATCCTGCCCCATCAGCCATGCTCACTTTCACTCAGTTCTCCAAATTCCTTCCAGTCTCAGCCCGCAAATCTTGAGACTTGCCAGCCTCCATAATTGTGTGAGCCAATTCTCTATAATGAATCTTTACGTATGTGTGTGTGTGTGTGTATACAGATATATAGATATCCATCCTTTTAGTTCTGTTTCTCTGAACAACCCTGACAAATACAAACACCTACTATACACCAGGCCCTATTCTAGGCACTGTGGATTCAGCGGCGGAACAAGACACACAAAATTCTCCACCTTCACAGAGCTGATAATCTGGAGATGTGGGGGTGAGGGATACAATGTCAAAAATAGAGAGGTCACTAAGAAGACGACACATGAGCTAAAACATAAAGAAGGTGAGGGAGGGAGCCACGTGTATATGTAGGGCAAGAGCTTTCCAGGCAGAAGGAACTGTGTGTGCAAAGACCCTGGGACAGGACTGTGCCTGGCATGTTGGAGGAAGAGTGAGGAGGCCCGCGTGGCTGGAGCAGAGGAAGCGAAGGGGAGTGAGGGAGGAGGGGAGGGCAGGAAGGGGATAGGGGAAGATTGTGCAGGGCCTTGTGAGCCACGAGGAGGACTTGAGAGTTTACCCAGAGGGAGGTGGGAGCCCTGAAGGGCTGTGGGCCAAGGAGGGATGGCCCCTGACTCAGGGGTTCACAGGTGCCCTCTGGCCGCTCTTGGAAGGGCAAGGAGTGGGGATACCAGGGCACAGGCCACTTCAACACCCCAACTGAGACACACACATGATCTTCAAAACAATTTAATGGTCATTTAACTGACCTAAGCAGAAAATGAGACTCAGAGAGACAAAGGAACTTATTAAAATACAACTAGAGCTTTCATTTCATAAGTGACTTCCGTGCAACAGGCCTCTTCCATGCATTTTCTGCAGTCCCCACTGTAATGTGTCAAGGTAGTTGACCAAGTCATCCTGGCTTTCCCAGGATTTTCCTGTTGTTAGCCCTCAAAGTCCAAATTCCTGGGATCCGCCCCCCCGATCCCAGTCTGGGGCAAGTCAGGATGGTCAGTCACCCTGCTTCAAGGTAAACGTTACAACTCCATTTTACAAATGTGGAAACGGATGCCCAAGAGAGTTCCCGTAGCCTGCCCCAGGCCACACCACAAGTCCGAACGCAAGAGGAGAGCAAAGTAGAGGGGATGAGTGCAGGGAGGGAGTCCAGGGGACCCGCCGTGGTCCTGGCTCTGCCCCTCACTGGCTCCCAGCTTCAGCCCAGCCGCAGCCCAGCCACTAACAACCAGATAATACGCGTTTCTCCAAGGAGGAGGAGGAGGAACAGAAGGAGGAGAGGAGGAGGGGGAGGAGGGGAAGAAGGGGCGGGGGAGGCTGAGGGGGTGGGGGAGGAGCAGAGGAGAAGGAGGAGGCAGAGGAGCAGGAGGAGAAGGAGGGGAAGGAGGGAGGAGTGGGAGGAGGGGGGAGGAGGAGGGGGAAGAAAAGGGAGAAGGAGGGGAGGAGGGAGAAGAGGAGGAGGGGGGAAGAGGAGGACGAGAGGCAAGAGGAGTGGAAGAAGAGGAAGGGGGAGAGGGAGGAGGGAAGTCAGGGAAGAGGGGAGGGAGGAAGAGGGGGAGGAAGGGAGGAAGGGAGGGAGGAGGAGGGGGAGGAAGGGAGGGAGGAGGGGAGGGAGGGAGGAGGGGAGGGAAAAGGAGGGGGAGGAGGAGGGGGAGGGAGGGGAGGGAAGAGGAGAGGAGGGAGGAGGAGGGGAGGAGGGGAGGAGGGGAGGGAGGAGGAGGGGAGAGACAAGGAGGGGGAGGGAGGAGGGGAGGGAGGAGGAGGGGAGGAGGGGAGGGAGGAGGAGGGGAGGAGGGGAGGGAGGAGGAGGGGAGGGAGGAGGAGGGGGAGTGTTAACATAATGGAGCGCTTACCATGTTCCACGTACCACTCTAAGCACTGCCCGTACACACCTCATTTAATCCTCATCAAAACCCTGTGGAATTAACTCCTCTTACCCTCATTTTCAAGGACACTGAAGTCGTGGGGAATTTATTGAAATGCCTGAGATCCCCAAGGCAATGAGCACCAGAACCAAGATTTGAACCCAGGAAGAGTGACTCCAGAGCCCCCCTCTTAGCAACTCCACATGGAGGGGAGTCCTCACAACTATCCCATTAGGTAGGGGTCGTCCCAATACCCACTAATCAGATGATGACACCGGGAGATGGAAGTGCTTGCCCAAGGCCTGATTGCCTTCAATCTGGGGGAGTTTCTTACCAAAAGCCGTCCCTGTCAGATTCAGCAGCCGACCTGCAAGCAGAGGACAGAGAAGTTGTTAGCTGCCTCGGAGATCTGGCCATGAGCCACCCGCTCACCCAGCCAGGCTCCGTATTTCCCTGGGGGCCAAGGTCACGGTGGCAAGTTCTGGAAGCAGGCGTTGGTATGTGGTGAAGAAAACCCAGTCTCTTCCTGGAGATTTACCTGCATCAGCTCATGAGTTCTTCACACCTTGCCAGGTGAGACAGGTGGGACAGTAGCCACTCTTGGCACCACCCCATCCCCTGTACCAGGTTGGCACACTCGTCTGACAGCTGTTTCACTGCTCCAGAAGCGATGACAGACAGATGCAGGAGTGTAACAGCACAGCCATCCCCTTGCCTCTGAGCAGGTGAACGTCTCGGGTGCAATTCACACTCTAGAGCTCCGGCGGGATGGGCTGTGGCTAAGCCTTTCCTGAAATGCCTTCTGAGTGGCTGGTTTCTCCCCCTGCCCTATCCTGCTTCCCTCACTCCTGCAAGTGTCTGCAAGTGCCTCCTGAGAGCCCTCTCTTCATGAATTACTCACACCAGAATCCTCATCTCAGGCTCTGCTTCGACGGAAACTAACCAAAAGCAGATGGTAATCCTTATTTTTGTTTCTTTTGTTTTTATCTTTTTTTAAGAAGGTAATAATTGCTTGTTGTAAAAAAAATTCGAACAATGCAGAAGTGTATAAAATTAAAAGTGAAGGTCTCCCCGTCCCCCATCCTCATACCCAGAGGTAACAATTGTCAAAAGCTTGAGTGAATCCTTCAAGGCTGGGTCCTATTCACAACTCAACTGTGCAAATATACTATCAAATAGAAATGAATTTATAAATTCACACAATTTTCTTAACACAAATAGAATCATGCAATCTACAATCTGCTGTGCTCTCTAATACAGTAGCTACTATTTACACTTAAATCTATTAAAATTAAATAAAATGAAACATGCCATTCCTCAGTATATCAGCCATTTATCAGCTACTCAATAACCACATGTGACTAGTGGCTTCTGTGGATCTAGAACATTCCATCATCATGGAAAGTTCTGTTGGACAGCTCTGTTCTATTTCTACTTGCTTTTTCACTCAACAGTATGTCTTGCAAACCAAGAGGAGCAAAATTTGTCAGGCATTGAAGCTGTACAATGGGCACATGGGTGTTTGTTATACTTTCTTTGCTGCCTCTGAGTATTTAAATATTTCTATAATAGAAATTTAAGAAAATAATACATTTTGGGCGACTTTCCATGTCAGTCCATATAGACCTAACTCATGCTTTTTAACAGCTGCATAGTATTCCATTGTATCCATGAGCTATAGCTGCGCCAGAAATAGCTAGGTAGCCAAAGATCAAACAAAAACTCCACACTCCCCTTTCCGTGGTGTGGAATTGTCACTAGGAGGCAGCCGCCCAACCATGGACTACATTTCCCAGCTCACCTTGCATCCAGGTATGGTCATGTGACCGTGAGCAGAAGTGACATGTGTCACGGCCAGGCCTAGGCTTTTATCAAGTGGGTGTGTCTTCTCCACTGTTTCTTTCCCCTTCTGCCACTGTCTGCAGAAGTCTCTGAGACCCTAGCTTGGCTGAGCCCCAATACAGAAGGATCTGGGTCCCTGAATCATCCCATGGAGGAAAGCCACTCACTAGCCAGAAATATCTGCGTTGGACTTTTAAACAAACAAGAATTAAATTTCTTTTTATTAAGCCACTGACAGTTTTGGGTTTATTTGTTACAGTAGCTGGAGTTACTCTAACAAACACAACAATTTACCCAATCAGTCCCTGAGTGCCCATTCTTGAGTATATAGCAAGGTATCTCTGTATGTTATATGACTATCTCTTTGGAGTAAATTTCTGGATGAGCGGTTGCTGTGTCAAGTGTATGTCCATTTTTATAACATTTTATTAAGTGTAATATATATAGAAAAGTGCAAGTATCATAAGTGTACACTTGGATGAACTCTCACAAAGTTAACACACCTGTGTTTATGCATTTTTAATCCTGATAGTACAGAATTTTCTCAAACGTTAAGCCTTTTGAATTCCCATTTATAAATTCCTTGTACAACCCTCTACCATACATTTCTCACACTCTCTATGTGGCGCACATATTCTTCATTTATCCATCTAACTTGCCCACACTCTGCCAGGCTTGGACTGGGTCCCAGAGCTATGGAGATTAATACAATCTCTTTCTCACCAAGCAAAGGCTTTCTGGGCTCAGGTTTATTAAAAAATTTTATTAAAGATTTTTTATTATTTAAAAAACAATAGTTTTTTTAAATCAAGGATGACCTTTTTGGGCATATATTGATGTAACTTTCTCTTTTCCACTTATAGGGATGTGAACCCCCCCACCCCCGCTCAAACCCATCCTGCCAAAAGATTTCATCTCATTCAGGAAAATTTAAGATGTCTTAGCTGCAGACACACAATGACAGCCAAAGGTAATGTTCAGATTTTCATTATCAAATTGGGTTTTTGGGTTCCCAAGAAGACAATAGTCTTGAAAGCAAAGCCTTACAAGATGCATATATTTTGGGAGTCTAATGTACAAAATGGTAACTATAGTTAACAATAGTGTACTATATACTTGAAAGTTGCTAAGAGTAGATCTTGAATGTTCTCACCACAAAAAAAAAAAAAGGTAGTTATGTGAGGTGATGAAGGTGTTAGCTAATGTTATGGTGGTAACCATTGTGCAATATATAAGTGTATCAAATCAACATGTTGCATGCCTTACACTTGCACAATGTTATATCTCAATTCTATGTCAATAAATGTTTTTTTCAATAGCCAGGCTTGGAGGACTGGAAGATAGAGATTTCATTAAGCTGTGGCGTAGAGAGGACTCAGGATATGATGTAAGGGAAATACCTATTATATAGGAAGGGTGAAAACTGAAGGAAGCTAAAAGAGAGCTAAGACGAAGAAGACTCACCAGGATTCCTGCTTCTCTGCCATCTCCCCTCAAGGCTAAATATAAGTGGTGATGGGTCACCTGAGAGATTTCCAGATAGGAGTGGGTGAATTTAGAGGCATCAAGGCTAAGGGTTAACTTCTCCCAACAAAAGCTTTCTTTCTGCTGTTGCCACATCCAACGCGGTGTGGGAGCCAAGGATTAGAACAAGCAGACGGAGAGAGCTGGTAGGTGACCCAAGAAAACTCTTATGGTTTCTGTAGCCTGGACATGGAAACCAGGAGCTACTGCATGGACCCCTTGGAGATGCTGAGCTTCTGAGAGGATTGATGGACAAGCAAGAACCAAGATGGGGCCATGCTCCATCTGTAGACAAAACACCGCACCTGGAGTCCACACTTCACAGCTACAAGATCCCATAAGCTGCCCCTATGCCAATACCCAGACACCATCTTGGGAGGAACAAGGGTAGGGTGAGAAATTTTGAAAGATTAAGTCTTCATACAATATAAACGGGGTTTCCCAAATAAGACTAAACCAAGAAACTGAGACACTGAGAACACTGAGAAAACTAACACTGTTTTCCTCCTCTATCCAGTAGGAGCTTATATGGAAGATGAGAATACTTAATGAAACATTAAAAAAATGCATTTTTTTCCACATTGAGTTGTAGTTTGAGTAAATTTCATGCCCATTCCCACCACGCTACCATTTATGAAGCTCTTGTCACGCACACCAGGTGGTTTAGAAAGTTACCCCTTTTGACTCAAGCTTCACAACATCCCTGTGGGATAGGAACCTTGTTATCTGTACTTCATAGCTGAGGAAACTGAAGATCAGAGAGGTAATGTGACTTGCCTGAGGTCACACAGCAAGTCCAAGGCACAAAGGAAAGAGCCTGGAGTGGGAACCAGGAGACCTGGAAGTTATCCCTTGTTCTGCCACTAACTAGCTCTCAGCAAGTGACCAGCTGTCAGTCTCTGAACAAAAGAGTCTCCTCTCCAGAAGACGTCCTCCCACCACATTGGACATATGGATTCTCTTGGACCAACTTACGCCATGCCACTGATTCCGGTGGGGTTAATGTGACTGTTTCGCAGCTACATATACCACAACACCCTGTGTAGAAAGAAAAGAAAAATACCGTGAAGCAGCAAGAAGCTTTTTGGGCTCAACCTTAAAAATTACTCCTGGCATGGCCTCAGGTTTGATGAGCTTACATGAGAGACCCAATTGAGTGAGAAACATACATTATTGCACATAATCTTCACAGCCACCATTCCTGCCTTTCTGCACTTTATTTTGGTTTTTCATTTTGATTGTATTCATTTTCTTCTCAATTACAAAAATAGCTCCAAGCGGTTTTCAAAGATGTACAATAAAACACACATTCTCAAAAGGAATGACATCTCCCCCAAAAGGGCAAAACTTGGTTCTTTTGGGAAAGATGAAAAAAATCTTACTCTTTTATGTATAATACACATATAGATATACATATAATACACAAATAGATGTACAGTCTATCTGTGGTATTAAAATTTCATGAAATGGTAGGGCAATTAGTTTTTTTAAATATCTAAAAGGCAGTGTAGTCCTCCAGCATTTAGCTCTTCTCCAACATCATCATCATCATCATCATCATTATCCCTCACCACCATCATCATCGCTATCATCACCACCATCATCACCTTCATCACCACCACCATCATCATCTTCATCAGCACCACTGCCACCACCACCACTACCATCATCATCCTCTTCATCATCACCACCACCACCACCATCATCATCATCACCACCACCATCATCATCTTCATCATCACCATCACCATCATCACCACCACCACCACCACCACCATTATCATCACCCTCACCATCAACATCATCAAAGTCATCATAACTACTCTTTGCTGGTTGACTTCAGAGCATAACGAGGGGTGCTAATGGCTAATACCAGTGCTGACACCCCAAAGCAACAACTCTGCATTCCTGCATTTGGAGTCCATGACTTATCTGCTTCTTCTGATGAAGCCTTCCAGTCAACCAGTTCCACAGACCCAAACTCCCAACACTCCAACTCACCATCACTAACTGAAATTCTCTTGCTCATGAATTATCTTAGAGGCAACCGAGTATCGTATTTAAGCATACCAAATCTGGCATCAAAATATGTGGGTTTAAAAATCTGGCTTCACCAATTACAGACCATGTGGCCTCAGGGAAGTTATTTAATATCATCATACCTAAGTTTCCTCCTTCATAAAATAGGAGAAACTCTACAACAGCAGAGGAAACCCACACTTGTCACTTAGAAAAGATCCCTCATTCTTAGATTTGAACCCATGACCCAAACTCACAAGACATGTCAAGGAAACCACAACATAGAAGATAAACAGTACCAAGAAAAACTGACGCCTAAAGAAGAAGCAATAAGAGGACAGACAGAAAGTCTCCATCTCATTGTTCTGATCTTAGCACAAATATCACCCCCTCAGAAATGTCTTTCCTGACTTCTGCCTTCAATGCAACACCCAGTCACACTCTATAACAACTTCTTTCATAGCACTTATTATTACCTGAAATGCTTTTGTTTATTATTTGTGGTAGCATAGTGTAGTGATAAAGCATACAGACTCTGGACCAGACTGCCTGGTTTTAAACCCTGACTCTACCCCTTACCAGCTAAGCTGTCTTGGGCAAGATATTTAATCTCTTTTGCCTCAGTTTTCTCCTTTGTAAAATGGAGCTATTGATGACCCAATATCAGAGAAATTCTGTGGAGGTTGAATGCATTCTATATTTGAGGAACTTAGAATGATGGTAAGTGGGTGGTTGCTGTTACTGTTAGTGGATTCTTTTCCACCCACCCCCTCCCACTAGGATATTAGCCCCACGAGAGTAGGAACCTCGTCTGTTTATTCACTTCTCTATCCTCACTACCTAGAACAGCTCCTGATACATAGTAGGTACTCAGGAAATACATGTCAAGTGAATGGCTATAAAGGAATTCTGCTCTGACGGATGGAATTCCCTGAGCTAGAGTGATTTTTGTCGACGGTCCCCCAATAAAGGTGTTTGCAGTGTCCAACCTACATTTATGACCTCTTGGCTGGACAGTCCATGGCCCTCCCTTTTTCCTACAGCCTGTTTCCAGCCCAGGCTTCCCTGAGTACCCCATTCAGCCTCACACTCACCCCAGAAGAGGAGCAAGCTGAAGGTCCACATCGTGCTGCGTTTCTGTCACTCAAAGAGGGGAAACTTTTCTCTGTTCTCCGAGTTTTCAATTACAGGAAGTGTGGGAAGACTGCAGGGGTGGAGCTGGAATTGCTCAACACTGTGAGAATATCATGACCCTTTTTGCTGAGTTGCTCCCACTAAATGAGGACAGTGTGGCAAACCCCTTATATTCTCCTCTCATCACCGTGAAGAAAAATTGGTCTGGCTGCTGTGTCACCATGTTCTCTCTCTCCTTCCCTCCTGCTCTCTTTTTCCTTTCCCCACCAACATTTACCTCCCATCTCTCATCACCTTCCTCCATTGCACCCAATGATAAATGGGCTTCCACCACTTGACTCCAGTGAGGCAAGTCCCAACTCAAGTGACTCTTCCCAGCCTGCTCCATAAAAATAAGCACCATAGCCATCATGTACCAGGCACTGTGTAGACACATTGCCAACAAAATTTAATTTCATCATCATGTCAACATCGTAAAGTAGGGATTCCCACCCCCTCCTATTTTACCAAAAATTACAAAAGGAAACTGAGGGTTGGAGAAGAGATGTGACTTGTCCAAGATTACTTGGAACTGAGATTTGAATCCAGGACCCTCTGAATCCAAAGTCTAGAGTTTACTCATTTCATCTGCCTTCAGCTCTCCACTATATCTGATCATATCCATCATCACCTCAATGCACAACAACGCTCCCATCCCATTCCCAGCTCCCCAAGCCAACCCAACACACACACATGCACAATCTCATAAATATGGAGGTCTAGTAACACCTTAGTTCGGGTCCTCCAGAAGCAGAAGCTGAGACAAGAATTCTGGTAAGGGTAGTTCTGCAAAGAGGGCCACCAAAACTCCAGCTAGTGGGGGGGAAGTGAGATACGGAAGGGAAAGAGCCCACAGCAGGTGTGTTATCAAGCAGGTTACACAGTGAGAAACTGGATCTTAATCTCCCTGGCACCTCTGGAAGGCAGCATAGAGTGCACTCTTCAGAGTTATCCCAACTGAGGGGCGAGGGAACTGGGGTGTTTATCCACCAGCTCCTGTCACTCACAGATTGAGGCTCCAGAGTGTAACCCTCTTGATAACAAAATGCAGTGGCTGGCAGATTTCACTCTAGTGTGTCCTGAGGGGTTGAGGGTCACGGGGGTGGGCAGGCACCAAGAGTATCTGCTACAAGCTAAAAAATGAAATGGAAAGACCAGCCCCAAGTTCTTGGGAAGAAAAGCCCCACTTGTCTTTGCATTCTCCCTTTCGATCTGTGCAAGGCAAGATACCCATCCTGGAGTTATGATCACTGAAGCAGATTCATCAAGGGACCCTGCCCCAGTGAGGCTGCAGTTAAGAGCCAGCATGAAAATGCAGCAAATTCCACCAAGAAGGAGGATAAACAGAGCTGTGTTGTGTTTGAGAAGCACTGGAGGGTAAAAGCAGACTCTGGAACCAGCTTGCTGGGGGGTTCAAATCCCATTTCCACCGCTTACCAGTCATGTGTTGTCCTGGGCAACTTCTCAATCTCTCTATGCCCCAACATTCCCATCTATGAGATGGGCCCAGTAATGGTAGGATCTACTCCGTGTGGCTGACATGAACATCCGAGGAGTGGTCATATGTGACGTGCCTGGAACAGAGCCTGGCACACAGGAAATCCCCCAGCGTTGGCTATCACAGTGATAGGGTCTGAGGTCAGACAGACCTGGGATCAAATGCTGACTCTGCAAGATATTCCCAAAGTGACCTTGGGAGATGACTTGCCTGTCTGGGCCTCAGTTTCTTCACCTGGAGAATAGGAATAGCAATAGGCCCTGTCCCAAAGGATCGCTGTGGAAGGGATGCAGTAATGTCTGGTAACATTGCTACCTGGGAGGGGATGCTGGGACTTGCACTTTCTTCTATAATCCTTGTTCAATGCATCCAGGAGTGTGGACCCTAGAGGCAAAAAGACCAACGGGGTAGCTTTAACAGATGTCCACAAATTCTTTGATACTCCTGCGTTCAAGAGGGGGAGCCTAATTCCTCTCTCCTTGAGTGTGAGCTGGATTTAGTGACTTGCTTCTAATGAACAGGAAAAGGAGGATGTGACATGGTGTGACATCTGAGACACCTGAGGTTGTAAGAGTCATTGTGGCTTCCTCCGTGCTCTCTCTTTCCAGGATCACTCACTGAGGGGGAGCCAGTCACCATGCTGTTATGACACTCAAGCAGCGCAGTGGCGAAGCCCCTGTGAGGAGGAACTGAGATCTCCAGCCATCTGCTTGACTGCCACCTCATTAGAGACCCCAATCTAGAACCACCGAGCTAGGCCACCTCCAGATACCTGACCCTGATACAGTATAAGAAAATAAAAATATGTTGTTTAAAGCTGTTAAGTTTTGGAGTAATTTGTTACACAGCAAGAAGCAACTAACACACTGAGAAGCAACGTTTCCCCATCAGTAAAATGACGATAATAACTTCATAAGGTTTGAGGTTTCATGTGATAAAATCAAAAAATCCTGCATGACAGATTAAATGCTCAAGAGTATTAGTTACTGTTGTCAATATCATTATCCCACTATGCCAAATGGCTACAGCTACTCATAGGAGGCATGGTACCAGCCACAATTGAATTGAAGAGGTCGCCAAAGATCATTTCATCCAGTATCTTCTGAAGTGGGTGAAAGGGTTGAGGCTTTATCCTCAGGACAATTTAAGGAGGTTCAGGAAGGGAGTAATGGGCAGGTTGGTGTTTTACAACACTTGTGCTGTGTAGAGTGGGTGTTGCACAGGATGTGGTCATGGGTGGGGAGACAGGGAGAAAGTGAGGCTGATCCAAGAGAGAGAAAAGAGTGGTGGTGGTCTGGTCTAGGACAGGGGCTGTGGAGATGGAGAGGAATTTGGGAAGTAGGAAGAGAATTGGGGTAACATCAGGATGTGGGTGGGGAGTCTGAGACAGAAGGAAGAGTTGCCTTTGGAGGTTGCATTAAGGAATTGGAAGGTTTTCTGATCAAGCCCAGATTCCTCCTGGGGATGGGAATGGGATGAGGTGATGAATGAGTCTTCTGCTGCTGCCATAATGAATCACCACAAACTTAGAGGCTTGACACAACACAAATTTATTATGTCACAGGGCTGGAAGTCAGAGTCCCACATGAGTCTTATGAGGCCGAAATCAAGATGGCAGCTGGTCTGTGCTCCTTCTGGAAGCTCCAGAGGAGAATCCATTCCTTGCCTTTTCCAGCTTCTGGAGGCCACCTGCATTCTTTGGCTCAAGACCCCTTCCTCCAGCTTCAAAGCCAGCAGTGTAGCCTCCTCAAATCTCTCGCTTCAAATCTCTCTCTCTCTCTTCTTCTTCTACCTTTTCCTCTTTCTCTCTCTCACCCTCTCGATAGATAGACAGATAGATAGATACACACATACATACATACATACGTACGTACATACATACATACATACATATATAGATACATAAATACATAGAAACATAGATACATATATAGATACACAGACACATAGATCCCAATCTCTCTCTCTCTCTCCCCCTCCATCTCCTTCTCTTATTCTCTCTCTCTGACCCTTGTGCCTCCCTCTTAAAAGGACCCTTGTGATTACATTGGACCCGCCTGGATAATCCAGAAAAATCTCCCCATCTCAAGATCCTTCACTTAATCACATCTGCAAAGTCCCTTTTCCTGTGTAAGGTCATATATTCACAGATTCTAGGGATTAGGATGTGGGCAACTTGGGGTGGGGAGCCACATTATTCTACCTACCACAGATGGGGTCTGGGGTCTTAGTGAGTGATTGAGCACACAAGATGCCATTCACCCTTCAAACCCAAAAGAGGTGACCAAGGCTATAATATCTGGACCACAGAGGTCCTGCAAGGATGAGGGAAGTTGTAAGGGGAGAAAAAGGGGAAAGATGGGATGGAGGAAATGAACCATTCTAGTCAAGCGATTGCAGAAACCTAACCCCTTGTGACTTTCCCAGCAAAGGGGAAATCTAAGGACACTCAAGACGGAAGAGGTCAGCCTGGAGGAGCCCCAGAGATGTCACTCATCCTCACACTGTGTGTGGGGGGCTCCAGGGAAGCCCTGCCCACCTTGACTATGCTCCTTCTGTGTTCTAAACCCTCCCATGGCTCCCTATTACCTTCAGGATGAAGTCCATGCTCATTAATATGGCACTCGAGACCCTCCCTCATCTTACACTGGTCTCCCCCTCTAGCCTCCCCACTCCCCCAAAACCCCAGTCATCCTAAACTAATTGAAGCCCCCTGTAGCAGACACTGTTGATGCCTCCCTGTCCAGCCACCCTTGAGCAGCTGGTGCACCCATCCCCCAGCTTCCGGGGGTGTCGCCTGCTCACAGCTCACAGCTTCCGCTTCCCCAGAGGACTGCTTTCCAGTCCAACAGCTGCACAAGCCCTCTGACCCAGCCCACAGCCAATAACTGGTGGTCACAGAAGTACAAAAAGCCAGCCCTCGCCCCAAGGTGAGATCAATTCGGTGGTGTTGTTCAGGCTCCAGGGCTCCCCATGGGATTAGGCTGAGGCTAGATTCCAACTGAGACCACCTCCTTGCTCAGCTCCTCCCTCTGTCCTACCCTGCTCCCCTCACTCCTCCTCTGCTAAATGTCCTCCCTCAATAAACCCAGTGCACAAGAATCCTCATGGCAGGGTCCAAGTTCCCAGACCCCAACCAATGGCCAATTATGTTAATATTTTTCTGCACAGGTGATATTCAAAGTATAGGATTCCTGGTCTGGGCAGGGCACTGACCATACAGAACGGACACTGGCTCTGAGCCTCAGACAAGATCCTAGGGGCCACCCCTGGTGCCAGCCACTAACTCATCAGTAGCTGGATTGTGGGATATCTTATGGTAAAGGCTAGATATGCAGCTGGACTGAAGTCGTGATTTACCAACTAGAATGGAAATATATCCATACACTTTTTTAAGTTTAAGATGTACAACGGGTTGATTTGATATATTTACATATTGTAACATGATTACCACTGCAGCATCAGTTAACATCTCCATCATGTCACATGATTATCAATCCTTTTTTGTGGTGAGAACATTTAAAATCTAGTCTCTTTGCAACATTAAAGTAAACAATACGGTATTGTTGACTATAATCACTATGCTGTGCTTGAGATCCCAAGAACTTATTCATCTTATAACTGCAAGTTTGTACCCTTTGGACAACATCTCCCCATTGCACCAACACTCCAGCACCTGGAAACCACCATTCTACTCTCTGTTTTTACAAGTTCAGCTTTTCTTAGATTCACCTATAAGTGAGGTCATACAGTACTTGTCTTTCTCTGTCTGACTTATCTCACTTAGCATAATGCCCTCAAGGTCCATCCATATTGTCACAAATGGCAGGATTTCCTTCTTTCTCATGGCTGAATAATATTCCATCATATATATGTCACATCTGCCTTATCCATTCTTCTGTTGACAGACAGGTTGTCCCCACATCTTGGCTATTGTGAATAATGATGCAATAAACATGGGGGTGCAGATATCTTTTCAATATCCTGTTCTCATTTCCTTTGCATATGTACCCAGAAGTTGGATTACTGGATCACATGGTATTTATCCAAGAGAAATAAAAACATACCTCCACAGAATGACTCACACACAAATGTTCACAGCAGCTTTATTCACAATCACTGAACACTGGAAAGAACCCAAACGTCCATTGATAGGTGATACATCTACACTATGAAGCGCTGACTTGCTCAATGATGTGGATGAATCTCTAAGACATTATGCTGAGGAAAAGAAATCTGACATAAAAGACACAAAAGAGTAAATGCTGGAATAGTTCTGTACTAGTCAGGGTTCTCCAGAGAAACAAAACCAATAGAAGAGAGAGAGAGAGATCTTATGGAATTGGCTCATGCAGTTGTGGGGGTTGGCAAGTCCAAAATCTGTAGGACAAGCCAGCAGGCTGGAGACTCAGGTGAGAGTTGATGCTCTAGTCTTGAGGCTGAAGGCCGGACACTCAGGCAGAATTTCTGTATTTCTACATTACTGTCTGGAAGAAGAATTCCTTCCACTCTGGGAAACCTCAATCTTTGCTTCTAAGTCCTTCAACTGACTGGATGAGGCCCACCCACATTATGGAGGGCCATCTGGTTTTCTCAAAATCTGCTGATTTAAGTGTTAATCACATCTGAAAGATACCTTCACGGCAACACCTAGACTGGTGTTTGACCAAACAACTAGTCCCCACAGTCTAGCCAAACTGACACATAAAGTTAGCCATCACACAGTCCAACAATAGGAAATTTTAGAGGTTGCAAACCATATATAGGGGAGAGAGGAGGAACAAATCAATGGTGGCCTAGGGTGAAGCAGAGGGAGGGATGTATCAGAAAAAGCCTCGAGGAAATTGAGGGGGATGATGGAAATGTTCTTTATCTTGATTGTGACAGAGGTTGTCAAAACACAGCAAATTTTACATTGTGAAAGGAAGCCGTGTGTTGTATGTGAATCATCCCTCCAAAAGTTGATAAGATTGGCTCCAAAATAAAGAGTGCCCACCATTCTGCCAAGTTATTTTATTGCCCATTCTATATAAAGGGACAAAATTATTTTATGCTATACAAAGGGACCAAAAGACATGATTTTGAGTTTCTCCAGAGAATCGCAGTCTCTTAAATTTGTTTTCATATGGGGCTTGATCTCATTTCACAAAGATAAATACATTTGACCTTAGAAAGCTAAAATATAACCTCTAGCTATACTTCCTTAAAAATCAAGATAAAACAATAAAAATGTGTACAGTTTCTATTTCCTAATTGCACCCTGACTGATAAGAAATATTTCTTGGAAACCCCTTCCTTAGCAATAGTTAGAGCTCGGCCACACTCTTTTCAATCTACATTGTGTGCTGTTCTGTGAATGTGTCACAATTTGCTTTCCCACCCCCTTGGAGCAGATTCCTGGTGTTTGCAAGCCCTGCTGGACACACACGCTCCCTCTGCAGATTACTGCAGAAACTCAGTTCCACGAATGCTCTTACTTATCATTCTATCTCAAAGGCAGAAGGAACAGCTAGAAGAACTGTCACCCTAGACCTTCAGACACTCCCAGAAGTAGAACCAGAGGAAGATGTGAAAGTGCAGAAGCTTGGAGAGGAAAATAATACATCATCACATTTGCTCCCCAAGCACAGGGCCCACGGGCCAGAATTTCAGGGAAGTGGATCTGCAAGAATCTAGAGAAGAAAAAACATGAGCCTCCAGGCCTAAGCCTCTGAGAAGGAAGAGGTTCTAGAAGGAGAGGGACATCTGAAGGGTACAGCCCAAATCAGGGACAATAAATTCTGTGAGCTTAGAGGACTGGCTTTTCTGGCAGATCGCATGAGTTTCACAGGATTAGTTTGCTAGGGCTGCTGTAACAAAATATGACAGTCTACGTGGTTTAAACAACAGACATTTATCGTCTCACCGTGCTGGAGTCTGGAATTCTGAGATAAGGTGTCAGTGGGGTTGGTTTCTCCTGAGGCCTCTCTTCTTGGCTTACAGACGGTCACCTTCTCCCTGTGTCCTCATATGGTCTCCCTTCTGTGCATGTCTGTGTCCTAATCTCCTCTTCTTATGAGGACACCACTCATATTGGATTAGGACCCACCCTAATGACCTCATTTTACCTTAATCACCACTTTAAATGCCTTGTCTCCAAATACAGTCACATTCTAAGGTCCCGGGGGGTTAGGGCGGCAACATACCAATTTGGGGAGACGTAATTCAGCCATAACATCCGCATTCCAGATCCAACCATGTAATATGTGACCTTAACTATTGACAGTCTCTTTGACCCTCAGTTTTCTCGTCTACTAAAAAATATTTGTCTACTTCACACAGTTATCTTGAGGACTAAATGAAACAATGCACGGAAAGCATTTGGCAGAGTAGGATGTACACAGTAAATATCTATCCGCTACTATCACTATTACTATACACTGCATACAAATATGTACATATATTATTTTTACAGGATATTACAATGAGGCTCTCTCTTAATTTGTCTGCAGCCCGCAAATGTGAGAGAACATAATAAGAGGAAACAAGAGAGCATTAATATTTCATCCAAGCAGAGCTTGCAAAGGAGATGACTAATAATGAACCTTCTGATTCCTTCGCCGAAGGTTTAGGAACTGTTTCTGTAAAGGGCCAGGTAGTAAATATTTTCAACTTTGCAAGCCATAGGGTCACTGTTGCAACTCCAGTGTTATAATGTGAAAGCAGCCATAGATGTTGTGAATGGATGTGGCTGGGTGCCAATAAAACTTTATCTGTGGACAACAAAATTTGAATTTCATATACTTCTCATGTGTCATGGAATATTATTTTTCTTTTGACTTTCTTTCACCATTTAAAAATGTAAAAACCATTCACAGACGCACTATTCCCAATAGCCAAAAGGTAAACAGAGCCTAGATGTCTATCAATGGATGAATGAATAATCAAAATGTGACATAGCTATATATTGGAATATTAGGCAGCCATGGAAAGGAGTGAAGCAATCCACAAACAAAATAGAGGAAGATTGGCAACAGATGTTAGCTCAGGGTGAATCTTCCTCAGAAAATGAAAATATATATATATATATATATATATTTGTTAAATGCCCAATAATCTAAAACATTCTAGTTATTAGAAAATTAGTTAAAAGTCACAGCTGTTACCAACAGGTATCTGATTATCTCCAGACTTCATGCTCCTTATGCAGGGAGAATTGTAGTCCTGGATTTAGGAAGAGCCCTCAGGAGAGAGAGGCTTTCTGTTGTTTTCACTGCACTCCCTGCCCAGAGAATGAGATTTCCAATGAGACAGGTGAGTATATGCTTTACAGAGACTTTCTCTACCTCTCTGTTATGTCCGTTCTTCATCCGAGGAAATACTCTGGATGAGAACTGCAGAGTTGAAATGCTTCCTTAGTCAATTTAGTAATTGACTATTATAAGAGGCCACTCTCCTTCTTGAATTAAGTTCATGTACCCTAAATAAAAATCAAATCAGCATTCCAAATCCAGCTATATTTTATAAGAAGGCCATATCATGACTAAGCTTGGGTCATGCCATGTAATTCAGTACTCTAGTCCCTGAAAAGGGAGAAATAATAACCTCGATAACTGCAGAAAAGGACATTTAATTAAATTCAACACCATTTGTGTATTAAAAAATAAACAGCAACAACAAAAACAACTCTTACAAAATCAGGAATAGAAGGGAACTCTGTCAATCTCATAAAGAGTATTTACAGAGTCAAACTTTATGGTGCAGTGTTGAAATCAAGGATAAGAGAAGAACGTTCATTATCATTGCTTCTACGAAACACACACTGGAGGCCCTGCTTGATGCAATATTGGCAGGAAATGATACAAAAGGAATGATTTATTGGAAAGGATGAAATAAAACTGACATTATCTTCAGCCGCTCCTCGGCTCAGCGGTTCGGGTTCGTCTCTCTCCGATTTCGCGCCACAGTTCGGCTCTTTCCGTCTCTCCCCGCCAGGTCCCGGGCTCCGCCCGCACCCTTGTCCCCGCCCACAGCCCCGCCCCTAGAACTGGTTTCCACCCACAGCCCCGCCCCTAGACCTGGTCCCTGTCCCTGGTGCTGACCCAGCCCGCGGACCGGTCTCACATTAACTCTAGAAACTAGACACCTCCCCCGAGGCTGGGGTGAGAGGCCCCGCCCCGCCCCGCCCCGCCCCGTCCCCCCGCGGCCGGAGCCCCCAAACGTCCGTCCTCCCAGAACGCCCGCCCGAGACCGGAAGCGGAAGCGCGGGCGGCGCCCTGGATGGAGCGGGAGGTCTGCGCGGTGTGTCCAGTCTTCTCGGCGCGGACGGGATTCCCCTGGACCTTCGGCCGAAGGGGCGACCCGCGGTGAGTGGCGGGCGGTCCCGGCTCCGGTCGCGGTCCAGGGAGAAGCTTCGGCCGCGGGCAGCCCCGTCACGGCCCGGCGTCCCCCCGTCCCCCCGGAGCCTCGTTTCCCCGGGCTGTTCGCTCAGGGCGCCCGAGGCTGCTGTTCCTCCCGGCTCCGGGCGCCGCCGGCCCCTCCTCAGAGTCCCCGTCACCGTCCTCCGTGTGATTTTGTCCCCAGGGGGCTTATCCGCGTCTGGAGGCGGTGTTTGGGTTGTTACTAATGGGGGCGCTCCTGGCATCTAGAGGGGGAGGCAGGGATGCTGCTCAGCGTCCTCCAGGGCCCAGGACGGCCCGACAGAGAATCATCCGGCCCCAGATGTCAGTGGTGCCGAGGTTGGGAAAGCTGCTCCAGGGCCTGAAAATCTCCCGAGCCCTGAATGAAGTGTGGAAATTGTTTACAAGTCAGCGAGTCACTTACAGGGGCCCTAAATGACAAGCTTGTTTAAAGGGTCCAGAGTCAGCAAAAAGTCTCTGTCCAGCCAAGTGAGTTGAGCGACACAAGTGCACACAGCACGGAGCTGCTTCCTCCCATCTTGGGGAGCAGGTGACTGCATAGGAATCGGGAAAATCCAGTTTCAGCCAACAGTTACAGTTACATCAGTAAATACAAAAAAGAAAAGTGAATTGGGTGGCATTTCCATCCAACACCCTAGAAAAGGCCTCAAAAGCTTGTTTGCGCTTTTCTTCCCCCCTCAGACACAAAAAGCATCCGTGGAGCTCAAGTTTGAGGTGAAAGCAGGCTCAGAGTCCACCTGTCCTCGCTGATCCATGGATTTCTGTGTGACCAGGTGAGTACCCTGTGGACCTGGTACCAGCAGGTTCCGGCAGCCTCCGCTGTGCAGAAGACCTGCTAGTGGGCTTTCCTGGGCTCAGGTTGTCACCACATGGACACTGAGAGTGAGGGTATCTTGAGAAAAATTATTGATGTTTCATGGATTATATTCAAGGGAAAGATGGTAAGCTGTGTGTGGTTGTGTGTGGTAAATATTTCAGTAAGTACAGTTATATGCAAATAAGAACACATAAAACAAATGTAAGTAACTGCAAATGTGTATTATAGTAGAAAATATAGATTTACTTGCATTGCATAATACTCAAAAGTCAGGATTTATATATAATATAAATACAGAAATGTTTTGCGTGTGTATGTAGCATTAGAAGACATCCCATTAAATATTAGCAGGGATACTCAGCAACATTCCTTAGACCCATTCAACTTGACTTCTAAAGTCCTATAAATCCTCCACAAAAATTTGAAATAAAGGAACATTCAGGGAAAAAGATGATTGGAACTTCTTTGTATTAATAACAAATTTGACATTGAATTTGCCAGTAGCCAGATTTATTTTGAGCATTTTTTTCTTTATGACATTTCAAATCATTTGGAGGAGTACTAAGCAACACTGTAGATTGCAGGGCAGGGCACTAGTCTCTAAAAAACCTGTCCTCACCACCTTGCCTTCTAAAGGGAATTAACTTTGTTTCTTGAAACTTTTCTGAAATAACGGTCTGGTGATTCACGTTGCAGAGAATCTTGTTAAGTAATTTTGTATTTAGTTGTTGGCCTCTACTAATTGTGTGTGTATGTGTGTGTGCCTTTTTCATTCTAGCTTTCCTGTGATGTTCTTGAGGGGAATGTGTGCTTGTCATGCAATAGATAGTCTTTGAGTTTATAATTTATGGTGACCCACCATCCTCGTTTATTCAGGACAGAGGGGTTTTCCAGGACACAGGACTTTTAGTATTCAAACCAGGGCAGTCCTAGACAAACTGGGATGGTTCCTCATCTGATGAGCCAGGCCCTGGGCCACATGCATGGGGACCTGGAGAACCAGAGAGACCTTGTCCCACCTCCGTGGAATTTATATTGTATTTGGGAATTTGGATTTTAGACAGTTAATGATGAGAGTGATGTGGGAGTTTGGCACAAGGGGACTCAACCTGAGGGGGCAGGGAAGCCCTCTTGAGAAGGACTGATATTTAGCTTGAGAGCTAGAGTTTGGACAGGATTTAGCTAGTTGGAGGGTTAGACTGGAGTGAGGGTGTGGGAGTGTGTTCAAGAGAGCGTTTCAGACAGAGGGACCCGCATGAGGACACCCCTGAAGCAGAGAGCCTGGTGTGTCCATGAACTGAGAAGAGGGATGGCTGAGCCGAGTCAACACAGGGGGAGGGGTGTGAGCCACGCCGGCGATGGGGGACAGGCAGGACCAGATCAGGGGTAACTTGGGACTCTGTTCTAAGACCAGTGGGAAGACTCTGGAGAGATGCGAGTAGAAGGATGATGTGATTAGCGTTTGCTCTAAGCACGTTGGTTCAAATGGATTTCATGGTTAAGAATGTAGACTTAAGAGGCAAGATGGGAGGTGCTGGGAATAAGATTAGGAATAAGATGATTGTTCCCTAGGCCTGGGTGATGGCTGTGGAGTATTACAGAAATAGAAAGAAAAGACCTTGGAGTGTAGAACCGAGAGAACGTAACGGTACTTTCTTGCCTGCATGTGTCAGATGGCACAGGGCAGAGACTGTGCTCCTCGCTGCTGTCCGTGCAGAGCTGCAGGCACCCCCTCACCCAGGTCTGTGTGTTCACCCCTCTTTGTCACTCACAGGCCCCGCTCCACATCCTACAGGAAGTCAGGCCTTACTTGTGAGGGGGTTGTCTCACATGGGAGACACCGAGGAGAGCCCCTCCAGACATCAGAGCAGCCCCTTCAGCCTCTCCCTCAGCCTCCTCCCTTCCCCTCTCTCGCTTTCCACACCCAGAAGGACCCCTGCTCAGTATTCCATGTCCCCAGGTTCTCCCTCCCCCAGGCTTGAGAAGGGTGGGGCAGCCACTGGGGTGGACATCATCTGCACCTTCCACTCTGACCCCCGCAGGTCCCGGGCTGGACAGAGAGTGACTCTACTGGGAGCCGTGCCATGAGACCCAGGGCGTCACCCACCTGGGCTCCCTCACCCTGGACGGGGACAGCCTCTACGTCAGTGGTGAGCGGCTGTGCTACAGCCACACTCTCTCTCCCAGTCAGAGTTCTGTGTTGCCTCCGTTGCTCTAAAGTGAGCTATGATCCATCTCTCTATGCTTCTGGTCTGGGATCAGTCTTCTCATCACTGTGTGATCACTGGGTCCAGCCACCTTCCATCTTGTTGCCTCCCCCCTGAACACCCCTCCCCTCTTCCCCTCCCCTCTTCCCCTCTGCTTTCCCCACCAAGCTCCCTACATCCTCCCTCTCCCTTAATCCTTTATGTTCACCCCAACTCTTGCGCAACTCCTCTCGCCTTCTCTCCACAGATTACACCTATGGAGCCGCAGCGCCGACTACCACCAGTGAGTGAGTGAGTATTCCTGGTCCTGATCTCCTGGGTCCCGTCCACCTTTGGGGTTGGGGAGCACTTGTTCTCCTTCACCCGCTGTCCTTGGTGAGTGAAGCACCTGGAAGGGCCCTAATTCATCCCTTCTCTCCCTCCCGGGTTCTGGTGGAGAGTCCCAGCCCAGTGTGAGAAAGCCTTAGACACAGACGTGTTCTCCACCACATTCTGACCCCACGTGGTTTTCACTTTAATTCTCCTGAAGCCCCGCCCTTGGTCCTCCTTTTCCAGGTATCCCATCCGTCTGTCCAGTGTTCTGCCCGTCCATCTGTCTCTCCTCTGTGTTCAGTCTCTCTTGTTCACCTATCTCTCTCTCTTGGGCTCCTCTCATCCACAGGCTTGCTCATCCCTCTACTCACACAGTCACCCCTCCCCTCACTCTCATGTATGCTTCACCTGTGAATGGTGGTCCTGGGACAGCCACTGCTGGAGCCCGGGTGAGCCTGGGGGCTCCTCCCACTCTGTCCCTCCCTGAGACAGCCCTCACCACAGCTCCCGAGCCGGCCACCACGTCCCTGCATACTTGATCATCAACTGTGCCACCAGAAGCCACCACAGGTGTCTGGGGGTGCCTTTTCCTTCCCAAGAGAAGCTCTCCGGCCCCACTCCTCCACCAGCCAGTTGTGATCCAGGAGCTGGGAAGCCAGGGTGTGAGATTCTGGTTTTAGGGCAATCATGCTCATAACAAAGATTATACCAACGATTCAGTCTAAGGCCAGCCCTCAGAGAGCCCCGAGTCTTGTGAAATTAACACACCATTATAACACAATGGGGGATGTTTCGGGGAGAGGCGCCTGGCATAATTTGGAGGGGAAGAGCTTGCTAGAGAAAGTTTCACCAGAATGGAGTCTTTGAGAATAAGTAGGAGGGACCCTGGAAACTAGAGGATGAAGGGTTTTCCTGGCAGAGGGGATTCCAGGATCAAAGGCTCCGGCCAGAAACAACATGCCGAATGGGGAGAATTGAAACGAATTTGGGTTGCGTGAAGCATGAAGTTTAACCCGCGGTACATGGATAAAATGAGACTGAAAGGTCAGCAGGAGCCAGATTGAGTAGAGCCTTGAGTGCCAGGTCAAGAAGGTTGAACTAACACTGAAGGCCATAGGGAGCCACGGGTGGTACTAGAGCAGTGGTGGCCCTAGTGAGGTATTCATTTCAGAAAGATTCTTCTAGTGGTCCATGTAGAACATCCTTTAGACAGAGCATCCAGTGAGCCTGCTGGGGTGTTGGTCCGGGTGAAGGAAGTTAAGTCCCCTGAGCTGGGACAGGGATGGAGAGGGAGTGTGTGTGAGGACCAGTGTGCAAGGTGAATGGGTGTTACTGGGAGGGAGGAGGAGCTGAGCAGATGTGCTGGTTCTGACTTGGGTGACCACACGGGTGGGTGGTGGTGCCACTGGGAGAGAAGACGACAGATGATAATGAGTGCAGGACTCTGGTGTGGTCTCAGGCCAGCTGTCAGTGATGGCCATCGCTCTCCCTCTCGTCTTGCAGCTTTGGGGCACAACCTGAAGACCCTCACAGTCACCTTCCCCATCTCCACCCTCCAGTATTCATCAGACAGGAGCAATGGCTCAGCCACGTTCCACTCCACTGAGAGGGTCCTGCAGAGCCTGGTGAGACCCTGGTCCCAGCAGCTCCTGGTGGTTTAAATCCCACCCAGTCCCTCCCCCAATCCCTGTCCCTCCTGCTCCTCCTCCTCCTCCTTCCTCCCCAGCTGGATCCTTGTTCAAGAAGAGCAGCCTGGGCCTCTTCTCCTTGAGTTGCAGACTGTTCTCCCTCAGGTGAGACCCTCCCCTGATTAGTTGCCCCTAATGACCACTTTTGTCACCACCCCTCTCTGTCTCGCCCCTGTCCTCCCATTTCCTCCTTCCTGTTCTGACCCCCACCCCAGAGGTTTCAGGACCTCTCTCTAGAGTCCCCACGTCCCTCTCTCCCCAGGCCTGAAAAGGATGGGGAAGCCAGCAGTGTGGACGCTGTCTGCACCCACCATCCTGACCCCGTGGGCCACCATGCCTGTGTGCTGGGAGCGGAGAGTCTCCACCTGTCTGCTCTTCCTCTCGGTGGCTGCAGGCTCTGCAGCACAGAGTTTATCCATCCAGAGAGAGCACCAGCTACATTTCCACATCATCAGCTGGAACCTCAGCAACCCGGAGCCCACATCCTCGGAATACACCGCCCTGCTGAGGGACACCCAGGACCAGGTGGGTTCTCCCCTGTCCCGTCTCTCCTTGCCCTGAGGGCACCGTCATTCCTCCGTCTGACTTACATCTGTTACGTGATTGTTTCAACCCTTCACTTTCCCTGCGTGCCTGGGTTCTCTCAGTGTCCAGAGGTGATGTCCTAGCTGCCTTCCCCATTTCTCACGTGGGTAAACTGAAGCTCAGAAAGGGGATTATTGTGCCTAAGGTCACACAGTGAGTTAGGAGCAGAGCCAGGATTTGAAGTCAGGTCTCCCTTGCCCCAAGGTCTGTGATCTTTCACTGGCTCCAGTGGCCCCCTGCATCTCCAGGAGACCTCCATCTTCTCACCCACTCTCCCTTGTGTTTGTTCTAGGTCACCAAGCTTTACATGAAATTACATGAGAAATTCAGTTCCTCACTCACACACACTAGCCACATTTTAAGTGCTTGATAACAACATGGGGCTAATAATGAGTGTATTTGGTAGTGCAGGCAAATGTTGACATTATTGCTGAAAGTTCTCTTGGACAGGACCCAGAAGCAGGGAATCTAGAATCAGGGTAGAATTCCAGACACCCTTGTTCATCCCTTGTGTCCTTCCAGGTCGGTCTCCCATGGTAACCACACTGGGTGGACTCACTGTGTACCCAGCCGCCTTGGCACAGAGACTGGATAGAGTTGCCATCTATGAGGAATTCCTGCGGCTGACCAGAAGGGTACCCAGCTGCAGAACTTTACCCTGGACGGAAAGAATGCCCTTGGGGATGGTAAGGCTCCCTGGTCATTGGGGAAGAAAGTGAGGCCTTTCTAGGGACTCTGGAGGCCTGGGGCTAAGAGAACACTGAACTTGCTCAGCCTGGCAGGAGGTGGCATAGTCCCCCAGTCTTTACCCACCATTGAGAGAGAGAAAAGGACACCAGTGTAGTGTGGGAGGCCCTCACCTTCTCCTAGACAGCTCTGTGACCTCAAGCTAGTCACCTCCCCTCTACGGACTTTTGTTTCCTTATCTCTGCACTGAGAGCCACTGGGCCAGATGGTCAATGAGGGCCTCCAGCTGTGTGTGAAGCAGACTTACAGGTTTGGGGGTGGATGTGGTTTCTGATCCACAGGCTATAGTTTGCCAAGTCCCGCTCTAGGTGAGCACCAACGCACTAGAACTTTCTGCAGTGGTGGAATGTTCTATATCTTTGCTGTCCAGTGCATAGCTGCATGTGGCTGTTGAGTGCTCGAAAGATGGTATTGTGACTGGTCTTTATTGTTACTGATTTTTAATGTTACTGAGGTTAGAATTTTTATTTTATTTAACTAAAATTAATTTTAATTCAAAAAGAGACTTGTTGCTGCTGCATATCAGACAGCACACCTCTAGGAGGTTGTCTGGGTAGAGGCACAAGTAGGGTGACCTGCACCCCTCCCCCCATGCCCACTCCCTCCTGGAGTTTATGTTGTAGCTGGCAATAACAAGAATAGAGAATTGAAACTTATCAATTATTTGATCTGAACAAACTCATATTTTTAGGGGGTAACCAGAGAAGACTTCCTGCAGGAAATTACATTGTAGGTTAATCCTAGGAAATGAATATTAAGCAAATAGATAAAGGAGAAGGGGATGATGTGTTTCTAGGCACGGAAGAACAATTTTGAGTGGGAATTTACGAATTTAGAGAGATCACATAGGCTTGCCAACTGTGATGACCCATTCTCCCCCCGGCCGTCATAAGATAGTCCACCCCAAATTCAGTCCTCTGTGCCCAGAGGTATTAATTTGGTTTAATTTATTACACTTTTGTTCTGTGATAATGGCCTTGGATTTTGTAGCAAAGTGTGCTCACTTTTTAGAGATGGAAAGTAAAATGAGGTGAAACATCATGATGTATACTTGACTTTAATATTTCATTGAAAACATGGGATGAATCAAGGGTGGCAAGTGTTAATAATTTATACATTGATGAAATATTGTTTTAATTGGATGGAATGTACATTGTTAAATCTAGATGATGGATGTTTATGAGACTGTTCCCTTTATTTTTCTGTGTCTAAAAAGTTTTATTAAAAAGAGTGAAACACACTCACATGCATTCTCCATTTCATTCACTTCCAGAATATTCTCCCAACAGAGATGACACCTTGACTGAGAAGCATGGTAAACCTGCAGGAAACCCCAGCCCATGGTAGGGGGCGAGTATCTTGATGCTGTGCCTCATTGAAGAGAACCATGCGCACAGGGTCTTGGATGATGAGGAAAGTTGGCCAACCCTTGTCAAGGACGGTTGAGGCACAGTGGGGTCAGCAGGAGCCCTGGGGCGATGACAGGAGGTGGCTCACCCCACCACTTGTCTCCCCAGACCTCCCCTTCTGGACCCTCATCCTCATCTGCTTGGCAGGCCTCCTGGTGCTCATCACAGGCCTGATCTGCTGTCTCCTGGTAAGCCATGACGTGTTGATTGTCTTCTTACCATTGGGTTGTAATCGCTCTTTATATATTATAAGTACACGTCCTTTTCTAGGGATATGTTTTGCAGATGTTTTCTCCCAGTCTGTGCGTGGCTTGCCTTCTCCTTCACAACATGAGTCATTGGGGAAATGTAAGTGACAGTCATCATGAGATTCTACCACACTTGAGAATGGCTAAAATTAAAAAGACTGACTATAGCAAGTGTTGTTGAAGATGTCAAGTCACTGAAACTCTCATCGAGTGCTGGTGAAAAATAGCTTGGATACGTCTTTAATAATTACATACGTCTATCCAGCCATTCCTCTCCTAGGAATCCATCCAAGGGAAATAAACTCATATGTCTATACACAGACTTGTACACACATGTTGATAACAACCTATTTATTCTAGACAAAAACGGAAAACAACCAAAATGTCCATCTACTGGTGAACAGATACACAAAGTGTGGTATATCCCCACGATGGAATACTATTCAACCATAAAAAAGAATGAATTATTTTTTTTCTTTTTTAATTATTTTATTGAAATTATAAAGGGTGTTAACATTGTGTAATTTCGGGTGTTCATTATTATTTGTGAATTTCTGTATAGACTGCATCATGCTCACCACCAGTAGTCTAACTATTATCCATCACCATGCATATGTGCCCCTTTAACTCTTTCACTCAATGCCCAGCCCCCGTCCCCTCTGGTAACCACTAATCTGTTCTCTTTATCCCTGTGTATGTTTATCTTCTGCGTATGAGTGAAATCATGCATATTTGATTTTGTCTGGCTTATTTCATTTAACATCCTACCCTCAAGGTCCATCCAGGTTGTTGCAAACATGATGATCTTGTCTTTTTTTTCTGGCTGAGTAGTATTCCATTGTATATAATACATACTACGTCTTCTTTAAGCATTCATCTGTAGCAGGGCGCTTGGATTGCTTCCATGTTTTGGCTATTGTGAATAATGCCGCAGTGAACACAGGGGTGCATAAATCTCTTTGAATTGTTGATTTCAATTTCTTTGGATAAATACCCAGTAGTGGGATAACTGGAAGGTATGCTATTTCTATTTTTAATTTTTTGAGAAATCTCCATAGTGTTTTCCCTGGTGGCTGCGCCAGTTTGCATTCCCACCAGCAATGTGTGAGCGTGCCCTTTTCTCCTTATCCTCTCCAACATTTGGTACTTTTTGTCTTGGGAATTTTAGTTATTGTGACAGGTATAAGGTGATCTCTCATTGTAGTTTTGATTTGAATATCCCTAATAATTAGTGATGTTTTACATCTTTTCATTTGTCTGTTGGCCTTCTGTATATCTTCTTTGGAAAAGTATCTGTTCGTATCCTCTGCCCATTTTTAGATTGGATTATCTGTTTTTTTGTTGTTGGGTTGTATGAGTTGTTTATATATTTTGGAGATTAACCCCTTGTCAGATATATGATTTGCAAATATTTTCTCCCAGTTGGTGGGTTGTCTTTCCTTTTTTTTTTTTTTTTTTTTGGTGAAGAAGATCAGCCCTGAGCTAACATCCATGGTAATCCTCCTCTTTTTTTCTGAGGAAGACTGGCTCTGAGCTAACATCTGTTGCCAATCCTCCTCCTTTTTTTTTCCCCCAAAGTACCAGTTGACAGTTGTATGTCATAGTTGCACATCCTTCTAGTTGCTGTATGTGGGACGCGGCCGCAGCATGGTGGGAAAAGTGGTGCGTTTGTGCGCGTCTGGGATCCGAACCTGGGCCGCCAGTAGCAGAGTGCGCACACTTAACCACTAAGGCTCGGGGCCGGCCCTGTCTTTTCGTTTTATTCATCGTTTCCTTTGCCTTGCAGAAGCCTTTTAGTCTCATGTAGTCCCATTTGTATATTTTTTCTTTTCTTTCCCTTGCGTGAGTAGACATGGTATTGGAAAAGATGCTGCTAAGATCGATGTCAAAGACTGTACTGCGTATATTTTCTTCTAGGAGTTTTATGGTTTCAAGTGTTAGATTCAAGTCTTTTATCCATTTCGAGTTAATTTTTGTGTATGGTGGAAGATAACGATCTACTTTCATTCTTTTGCATGTGGCTGTCCAGTTTTCCCAACAGCATTTATTGAAGAGACTTTCCTTTCTCCATTGTATGATCTTGGCTCCTTCGTCAGAGGTTAACTGACCACAGATGTGTAGTTTTCTTTCTGGGCTTTCAGTTCTGCTCCATTGATCTATGAGTCTGCTTTTGTGCCAGTACCATGCCATTTTGATTACTATAGCTATGTAATATATTTTCAAGTTAGGATTGTGATGCCTCCAGCTTTGTTCTTTCTTCTCAGGATTGCTTTGGCTGTTCGAGGTCTTTTGTTATTCCATATATATTTTAGGATTCTGTGTTCTATTTCTGTGAAGAATGTCCTTGGAATTCTGATTGGCATTGCATTGAATCTGTAGATTACTTTAGGTAATATGGACTTTTTAACTGTGTTTATTCTTCCAATCCATGTGCATGGAATATCTTCCCATTACTTCAGGTCATCAGTGATTTCTTTCAATAATGTCTTATAGTTTTCATTGTATAGGTCTTTAACCTTTTTGGTTAAATTTATCCCTAGAGACTTTTTTCTTTTTGTTGCAATTGTAAATGGGATTGTTTTCTTGAGTTCTCTTTCTGTTAGTTCATTATTAGAGTAGAAATGCAACTGATGGTGGTAAGTTGATTTTGTACGCTGCAACTTTGCTGTAGTAGTTGATTATTTCTAATAGTTTTCTGATGGATTCTTTATGGTTTTTTCTATTTACAATCATGTCATCTGCAAACAGCAAGAGTTTCATTTCTTCCTTTCCAATTGGGATTCCTTTTATTTCTTTTTCCAGCCTAATTGCTCTGGACAAAACCTCCAGTACTATGTTGAATGGGATATGTCCTCTTGGTGGAAAGTCCCCTTTATCATTATATACTGCCCCTCTTTGTCTCTCATAGTCTTTTTTATCTTGAAGTCTGCTTTGTCTGATCTAAGTATGGCAACACCTACTTTCTTTTATTTGCCATTTTCTTGGAGTATTGTCTCCCATCCATTCATTCTGAGCCTGTTTGTTTTTAGAGCTGATATGTGTTTCCTGGCGGCAGCATATCATTGGGTCTTCTTTTCTAATCCACCCCACCAGACTGTGTCTGTTGATTGGAGAATTCAGTCGATTTACATTTAGAGTGATTATTGATACATGGGGGCTTAATCCCACCTAATCTATATTTCCATTGTTCCTCTTCCTTTGTGTTTCTGACTACTATTTCATTTTGGGGGTTTTCTGTGGCAGTTTTCTCTATTTTTATGATCTATGGCTCTGATCTGATTTTTTGTTTGCTGGTTACTCTGAGGTTTGTATGAAGATCTCATAGATGAGACAGTCCATCTTCTGATAGCCTCTTATCTCCATTAGCCTAAGCAGATTCCATCCCTTTCCTCTTCTCCTTCTGAGTTATTGTTGTCACAACTTATTCATTTTTGTGTTGTGCGTTTGTGACTAAGTTGAAGTGTTTATAGTTACTTTTGATGCCTTCCTTCCCTTCTTCTTTTAAGTTATAATTAAGTATTTGCTAGCCTGTTGTGAAACAGAGCTGTAGCTTTCTGATTTTGTCTATTTATCTCTTTGATCAAAGCTTTGTAGACATTTTCCTTCTTTTTGTTTCAGGTGTGAGGGCGTTCTTGATCATTGCTTGTATGGGAGATCTTGTAGCGATGAATTCCCTCAGCCTTTGTTTATCTGGGAAAACGTTTATTTCTCCATTGTATCATAAAGATCATTTCACTGGATAGAGTATTCTTGGCTGAAAGTTTTTTTCTTTCAGTATTTTTAATATATCATTCCATTCTTTCCTTGCCTGTAAAGTTTCTGCCAAGAAATATGCTGAAAGCCTGATAGGGATTCCTTTGTAGGTTATTTTCTTCTCTCTTACTTCCCTTCAGATTTTTTCTTTGTCATTGTCTTTTGCCAATTTTACTATTATACGCCTTGGAGAAGGTCTTTAAGCATTGATGTAATTAGGTGTTCTGTTGGCTTCATGTATTTGTAAGTCCGGTTCTTGCCCAGGGTTGGGAAGTTCTCAGCTATTATTTCTTTGAACAAGCTCTCTGCTCCTTTCTCCCTCTTTTCTCCCTCTGGAATACGTATAATTCTTAGGTTGCTTTTATAATTGCGTCCTATATTTCTGCAAGAATTCCTTCATTTTCTAAAAATCTGAGTCCTTTCTCCTCGTCCACTGGAAGCATTTCTATATTTCTGTCCTCTAAATCACTTATTCTTTCAACCATGATATCAGCTCTATTTTGTAAGGATTCTAGATTCTTTTTTATCTCATTAATTATGTTCTTTATATCCAGAATTTCTGCTTGTTTTTTTTTAATAGTTTCAGTCTCTTTGATGAAGTCTTCCTTTTCCTCATTAATTTTATTCCTGAGTTCATCGAACTGTCTGAACATTCTTGTAACTTGGTGAGTTTCCTTATGACCGTTATTTTGAATTCTCTGTCATTTAGATTGTAAATTTCTGTGACTTCAAGGTTGGTTTCTGGAGATTTGTCATTTCCTTCTGCTCTGAATTGTTACTGCAGTTTCTTATGGTATTTGATGAACTTATCTTTTGCCTGCGTATTTGTGGTAGTATCAGGTCGCAGACTGGTGAGGGTGGGCCTCTTTACATAGTCTATGGAATTGAATGCTAATCTCTTCCACAAACAGCCGTGTGAACACATCCAGAAATAATGCTTAACTAGCTTTCTGGGCATCCCTTAGCTCTGTCAAGTTGACACCTGAAATTAACCAAAAAGGGTCAAGTTACAGAAGTGAGATGGGGGGATCTTTCACTGGGTCAGGAAGGAAAAGGACTGAGGTGGTTTTGGAAGGATCTGGAATTTTCTGGAGTTTCTTGAAGAGCTTTGATAGAGCAGTCCTAGCAGTCATGGGGAAGGAAGCCTATTTCAGAGGGTCAAAGAGTGACTGAGAAACAGAAGGGCAGAGAGGGAGTGGAGGTGCACAGCTGTGCCTTGCGCCTCCTGACAACGGCCTCTGGATTTAACACAGTGATGGCTCCGTCCCAGAGCCCACAGCTTTGGTGTGGGGCTGACTCCTCCCTAGGACTAGGGTGTTCTAATTCCTCAGTGTGAGCTAATCTGCATATTCCAAATCCCCAATGTCCTAGGAATGGGGTGTCAAATGGCCCTCTCTGGTCCAACAGGATCCAGGCACAGGACCCTTTATGGAACAGGAGGAGGAGCTGGGTATACACGGGGTTCTTACCTGCCAGACCTGGAGTTCTGGGGAGTGGAGCTGAGCGAGGTCACAGTGTAGGAGCCGCTGACAGGGTTTGAGGCCACCTGGGAGGAGAGCAGAGTAGGGGTGGACATCAGGGACGGTCAGGACAAGACCTGCCCCCTCATTTGTATGCTGCATCTCTGTGCCTGGACACAATCTGCTCCTCAAGTCTCGTTACCAAGAGCTGATTTCTTCCCTCATCGAATCTTTTTTTCCTTCTTCTTATATTGTTAAATTATTTTAAGTTAAATTTAGCTGGGTTTTCTCTCCCATACATTTAAAATTATTCCTTACTGATTCTCAGATGGAGACTGTGATTTCAGTGAGTTACAATGAGAAATGAAGGAGTTCAGGGGTGATAACTGTGGACCTGAGAAATTTAAATGATGGCATCGGGCATGGTCCATGATCTTCAGGACAGCCGTATGATAAGCCACATGATAATCAGAATTTTTAAGACAAGGTACTGTTAGGTTTTATGGTTTGAGTGAGAACAAAGGGAGAGGCCTACAATTGACACACAGTTTACCAACAGCAGAGAATCCTCCCTCACCTCTTCCAGCTCCTGGTGGTTCCTGCTTCCCTGTCTTGTGGCAGCAGATCTCCAATCTCTGCCTACGTCTTTCACATGATCTTTTTCCCTCCATGTCTCTGTGTCCTCATCTCTTCTTATAAGGATGCCAGTCACTGGATTGAGGGCCCACTCATTTAATCTTCTCAGCAATCCTGGAGGTAGATACTGTTGTTATCCTCATTTTCTAGGGAGGCTCAGAGGGGTAAGTTAACTTGTCTAAGACTGTACAGCTAGGCAGAGGCAAAAATCAAACCCTGACCATTTGGCCTCAGCAGCCATACTGTTAGCCATCTTGCTGCACTGCCTTATAAGTGAGCATGGGTGAAAGGCTCTTCAAATGTTGGGAGGAATTCCTGATCAGATAAAAACATCCTAGCTACATCATGTGAAATATTTCAATTATTTATTTAGATTCTGCATTTTTATCTAACTCTGGGAGCTAGTGAAATGGTCTCCCTTAGTGCTGTAATATTCCAGCTGAATCAGGTGAGCCATGAAAAGCAGAGTGCCCATCTCTAAACTGCTCACATTTCCAATAAAAGGAGCATCCATTTGAGTTGGCTTTTTTGGAGAGAAGAAATACCTTCAAGCTCCACTGGAGAAAATTTCAAGCAAGAAGACAGATGTGTGCCTAGTGTGCAGTGGCTTTGGCTGTGGATTTGAGCCATGTCAGGAGAGGTGGTGGAGCTGTGAGTGGAAGAAGCCCCACAGCAGGAGAGGCACCAGACGAAGACACCCCAGTGTTACACGGTGGGAAGAGTTCCATCCTGAGAGGGCAGCCTGCAGCTCCCAGGATCTGAGTAGTGTTCATAAGACCAAGGCAGCCACTGTAGAGCCCAGGCTTATCTCCAAGGGGTGAAGTGACCCGTGTTCTGGAGGGGACACCTGGTTAAAATAAACATCCTGGCAAGGGGAAAGGAGTCATAAGACTATCCTGAAGTGCCCATATTTAAAGAGGAAATGACTTAGGTTGGAGTTGCTGGGAAGCAGATCCTGAGACAAGGATTTGAGTATAAGTAGTTTATGTAGGAGGTGGTCCCAAAAATCCCAGATAGAGGAGAGAGGAAAGTGACAGGGCCGATAAAGAGTGTGACTGAGTAGGTTACCTCTGTGAGCAGCTGGAGCTCAGTCCCCTTGGAAGACTGTAGAACATGCCTCAGAGTTATTGCACACAGGGGTGGGAAAGGGAGGCGTTTACCGTTCCCCTCCCGTCTGTCACTGACTGACTGTTGTGCCTGGCTCCACTTCTGGCAGCTGCACAGCAGCGAGGGAAGTGCTCAGGCCAGGAGGCATGGGTGCTTGTAGGAGGACACTGTGGGCATGTACTGGGGTGGTGAGGGCCCCAGGGATATGGGCCTGGCCCTGTCATACTCGCTACAGGAAAGAACAGTAGGGGAAGGGGGTGAAGGAGTTGGGTTCTTACTTAAAGTTGTCTGTATAAGCCTCAGTTTCTTATCCTTGCTAGCCCACAGTGCTTCCTTCACCAACAGTCCCCTTGAATCACTGCTCAGTTATACACAGTGCACAAGAATCTCCCTAATGTGGGCCTCTGAGCATTTGCCCAGGTTTCTAATACCAAGCCATTGTGCCTTCATGGGGATGGTGACCCCTCAGCTCTGCCATCCTCAAAGATGTGACTTCATTTGACCCAGAGCAATGACAAGTCGAAAGGTAGTCTCTCTGTGTTCAGCTGGACCTCTTTTATCTTAATAGCTTTTAATTCATGTGTGTTTCTATTCAGAAAACAATTAGAAATTAAACTGAATACACAAACAGTTTTTCAAGTCCTGGCCCTAAAACTAGATCTGCAGGCCTGTTTTCAGGAGAGGGTAGTAACTGCTCTTCTCTCCAGGCTCGCTAGACCATGAGCTCCCGTGGGGCAGGGCCCAGGGCCCCTTCCCCTGCTACACCTGGTGAGTGAGAATGGCCCGCTGACTTCAAAGAGGGAGAGGAGACAGCTGTTCTCTTTGAGCCAGGTGTGCATGCCTCCCATTTCACATGGAGTTAGAGGGCAAATGAAGTTTGAACTCTCCACATCCTGCTTCCTTTTAGGGGTGCCTTCCAGGTGGGTAGTGGGGAATGTGGCTCAGATTTACAGCTAACACTTACATTGGTCTTACTGTGTTTCAGGTACTAAGGTCTTTATATATGTGTGTATATAAATATTTATAAATATACACACAAACATAAACATATACACACTCTCATTGCAACAACCTTACAAAGTAAGAACTATTTTTGTACCCATTTTACAGATTAAGAAACAGAGGCCAAAGAAGTTAGGTAACTTGTTCCCAGGTCACACAACTGGTCGGTAGAAGAGCAAATCTCAGCAGACTGGTTCAGAGCCTTAATTAATAAGTATATCGACTCACTTTTCAGTTACTGGAAGAAAGATTTCACTTAGGAAAATGATGAGAGGGAGCCTTTCTTTAAGGGATTTAGCTTCTCTCGTAGTCAAGAAAGAAAATAACAATAAAGTCTTACCTTTTGTGGAAATGTTTGGCTACCCAACTATCGTTCCTTTCGCCTTCTCTGTGGTGAAATTATGGGACAAGTGTGTTAGGTGTCAAGGCTCTTACAAGTGAGAAAGCTGTGTTCATACATATAGGTGCACATCTTACAGTGGAGTGATGGGGAAGAGAGGAAAAGTGAACAAGAATGGGAAAAGGAAACATAAGTCGATTTTGCATGAGGCAGATAAATTTTGTGAGTAACAGTTTCTTTTCTCCTTTTGATAGTAAAAGGGATTACAGAAGCCTCCACAGGAGAACAAATATTGATTTCTTGTTCTTTAGAAGACTTTCCAAACTTTGTGTACTTATGTTCTATGAAATACTGTATTAGTAGAAAAGGACAGCCTGCTTCATATAGCCTGAAAAAAAATGTTAGTGCCTAGAACTTTTTTTGGAAAGGAATCTAGCAATAACCATCACAGTTAATAGCCATATATACTTTATCCCAGCAATCCAACTTTTGGTAATCTATGCTCTAGGAATAGAAGCTCTAGTTAATTTAATAATGTTAATATAGTGAAAAAAAATTAAATATATGAGGAAGGAATGGACAGGTGGTTAATCCATTTTAGGAAAAAGGAGCCTGCCTGTGGATGAGATTGCTTTTTTAATTGTGGTAGAGTATGAGTTGCTTTTATCTTTACTCAGGTCTCTCAGAATTAGTAAAAGGAGTTGGTGTTCTGTCTCTCTGTGGTAATTCTTTAGTGAACAGGGAACTCTAAGAGACATAGTTATATCCTGAGTCACCCTATTTGGGAATTTCCGAGCAGATACAGGGCATATTAAATTGTATTATAAAAGAATGAGCAGTTGCCTTGATATTCGCAGACACTTGTTAAGCTTCTGTTCTTTACTTGAAACCAAGACTTAACTTGTATTGTTTTGGTGAAGGCAGTTGCTTTGGCCTAGAGGTATTGGGGAAAATGTTGAACAAAAAATGTTCCATCATTTTTTGAAAATCACCTACTGGTACAATTTAGGAATGCTGAATTTCTCCTGAAGCTTCTGTCTGCTTTTCTACTCTTCCCATTTACCCTACAGGGACTTGGTTTTATTTATCAGGTACAAGTTCCATTTAGAGTCTATTTTAGTAGATCTGGTTTTGTACTGGTTGTATTTAGTAAGAAATTAGACATAGACTTCAGATTCATTATTAGGGATTTTTATTTATTTTTTCAAAAAAGCTATGGTTCAGTAACACAATTTGAGTTTAAATGATTCAGTTTTGAGAATTGTAGCATAAGAAATGGGCACTGGAGTGCTTGTGTCTGGGTTTGAATCCTGTGACAGAGAGCAAATTGTTGAACCTTGCTAAATCTTGTAAGAGTGGGGATAATAATAATGGTTGTTTTGAAGATTAAAAAAGGTAATAGATATCTGCTTGACATCTGGTAAGTGCTTGACAAATGTTCACTGATCTTGTCACCACCACTCTTACCACTGTCACCATCATCACCATCTTTGTTCTCCACTAGGTCAGCCATACTTTGGTCCTGGCTTCTTGTCGCTGATCTAGGATAGTGGAGAGGCCAGCTATGGGGATAGAGAGGCTAGCTATGAATTAAAGAAATGGGAGGTAAAGCCCCCTGGTGGTAACAACTCGTAAAATATTGATTTTATAGTGATTTATCCTACAAAATAGCTTAGAATACATCCTTTGAAGCCTAAATTTAGTGGATTCATTTTAAAATTTAGATAGTTCCAATGACTATTGGATTTAATGGCCAGAGACATCTCTTTGTGGCCTCAGTTGAGAAAATTTGGTTGTGTCTATAATCTATCACAGTGGCAAAAAGGAAAGAACAGTTACAAATCACATTGGTGTGGTGTCTTAGTTGTGTCAGGCTGCCATAACAAAATACTACAAACTGGGTGGCTTAAACAACAGAAATGTATTTTCTCCCTCTTCTGGAGGCTGGAAGTCCAAGAGCACGGTGCCAGCAGGGTTGGTTTCTGGTGAGGCCTCTCTCCTTGTGTTGCATGTGGCCACCCTCCTCTGTGTCCTCATATGGCCTCTCCTCTGTGCCTGTGCGTGG
The DNA here is from genome assembly GCF_020826845.1 of Diceros bicornis minor. Classification (NCBI taxonomy): domain Eukaryota; kingdom Metazoa; phylum Chordata; class Mammalia; order Perissodactyla; family Rhinocerotidae; genus Diceros; species Diceros bicornis. The sequence continues at coordinate 1,089,475 of NW_026690864.1, read as the reverse complement.
AGAGAGAGCGATCTCTGCTGTCTCTTCCGCTTCTAAGGACACCAGTCCTATCAGATTAGGGCTCTACCCTTATGACCTCATTTAACCTTAATTACCTCCCTAAAGGCCCTGTCACATTGGGGATTGGAGCTTCAACATAAGAATTTGGGGCCAGCACAATTCAGTTTATAACACATGGTAAAGTAAAATAATTCCTTCAGGATTGTTATATGTAAGTTTTTATTAAGGGATATTTTTGAAATCTTAATGTAATTTAAGGACTTGTTTATGTGGAAACTAAAAAGTGATAATTATACTGTGTGAAAAGCTGAAAATTTAGTCTGACAGCTCTGTTTCCATTCTACATTCACCTTGATGCTTCCCAATTCCCTTGTCTGGGGAAAAAATATACAAAGAAAAAATTAAAATTTCCTCAGCATATTGTAAAACGAAGTATAACAAATATTTTTTCAAAGTACAGTAGTGGTCAAGATCCTCTTGCTTTGAAAATTCCAGTTAGTAATTATTAACCGAGACATCATTACAATAATTCTAAACTTGCTGGTATCTCCTTATATATGTCCCCTCTTTTCCTCCAGCAAAGAGGAATGCCTGATTGAAGAAGTTACCTTCTGTTCCTTAATAAGTATTTTCAGTTGTGTTTGTTTGCTTTGCTATCACTTTCCCCAACTCTCAATATTTTTTAAGAAATTGCAGATGGGTAACTGTGACAGGAAAAGGAAGAACTGAACTAAAATCTTTGATTATAGATTTACCTCAAGCACTCAACTACAGAAAGTAATAGGAAGGCGTAAAAAAGTTGACCATTATGTCAGATCCTTAAATTCTGATACACAGTCCTTCTTTCGGCAATAACATCTGTCTCTCAAAAACCTGTCACTTCCTACTGTTATTCTAGTGTCAACAATAATGTGAAACGCGACATTCTCTCTTCAGCTTCCCTGGTTCAGAAACTGCTTTGAGAAGACACATAATTATGTTCAGAATTTTAAGATTCAAGACCACCCTATTTCCTGTTGCTAAGCACACAAACTGACAGACTATTTTAAAAAAGAAAAGAGACACCTGTCTTTGTGCCTGTTCTCGGCAAGTGGGAAATCTGCCAACCTGCAAAAGCCCCAGCTTGTATTTTGCTAGAGCCAATATTTTACTTTGCGAATGTTGAGCCCGTTCAAATGTAGCATTACCTTATGGTGAGCAGGAGTTAATTTTTGCAGATTTCTTGTACATTTTTTGTTATAAAAGTTTAAACTGTTGCTGGTGGGAATGTAAAATGGTACAGCCACTTTGGAAAACAGTTTGGCAGTTTCTCAGAATGTTCAACATAGTTACCATGTGACCCAGCAACTCCACACCTAGGTATATACTCAAGAGAGGTAAAAACATATGCACACAAAATCTTATGTGCAAATTTCAAAGCAGCAGTATTCATAACAGCCAAAAAGTGGAAACAACTCAAATGTCCATCATCTGATAAATGGATAAACAAAATGTGGTATATCCATGCAATGGAATATTATTTGGCCCTTAAACGGAAGTACTTATAACTGCTACAGCATGGATAAACCTTGAAAACGTTATGCTGAGTGAAAAAAGCCAGTCAGGGGCTGGCCCAGTGGTGTAGCGCTTAAGTACACGCGCTCTGCTTTGGCGGCGCCGGGTTCGCAGGTTTGGATCCCAGGCACAGACCTACGCACTGCTCATCAAGCCATGCTATGGTGGCATCCCATAGAGAAAACAGAGGAAGATGGGGACAGATATTAACTCAGGGCTAATCTTCCTCAGCAAAAAGAGGAAGATTGGCAACAGATGTTAGCTCAGGGCCGATCTTCCTCACCAAAAAAAAAGAAAAAGAAAAAAGCCACTCAAAAAAGACCACCTATTACACCTATTGTATAATTTTATTGATATGAAATGTCCAGAAGAGGCAAATCTTTAGAGACAGAAGGTAAGTGGTTGCTAGGGCTGGAGGTTGGGGAGGATGGGGAGTGATTGCTAAAGGGTATGGAGTTTCTTTCTGGAATGATGAAAATGTTCTAAAATTGATTGTGGTGATAGTGGCACAGCTTTGTGAATAAACTAAAAAACTGCTAAACTATATAGTTTAAAAAGATGAATTGTATGATCTGTGAATTATGTCTCAATAAAACTGTTTTTAACAGTTTAAATTAAGTTAAATTTGTTAAATTGGAAAAAAAAAAGCCAAGAAGACAATGTTCATTTTCCTGGCATAATCCTGTACAAACAGATTTTGGGTAATTTCTTTTTCCTGTGTTTAGATTGATCTTTACATAGGTATAAGCATACTGAATATATAATTTTTTTTTCATTTACCATATTTAAGCATTTCCCTTGATGTGACATAGTCTTCATTTGCCTCGTTTTTATGACTTCCTAATCTTGCCTATTTTGTTGTCATATAGGTCGCTTCCAACTTTTCATGATTATAAGTAATGCTGCAAATGAACTTGTTTGTCCACGTAGCTTTTTTTTTTCTGTTAGGTTTATTTCCTTACAATGTTTCCATGTAGAATTATAGAATCAAAGGCAACAAGGATATTTAGGACCCTTAATGTCTGACTCTTTTCCAAGAGGATTCTGCCTGTTTATTCTGCTACCAAGAATGCAAGAGCTTCTGTTTTACCTATCCTTCATCAATACTGGGGGTTATAATTTTTTAAGTGAACTTTTCATTCTAGAATAATTTTAGGTTTGCAGAAAAGCTGCAAAGATAATATCAAGATTTCCCTTGAATCCCTTACTCAGTGTCCACCATTGTTAACCTCTTACATTATAGTGCCACACTTGTCAAATCTAAGAAACCAACATAGGTACATCACTATTGACTAAACTCCAGACTTTATTCAGATTTCACCAGTTTTTCTATTAATGCCTCTTTGCTGTTCCAGGACCCAGTCCAGGATTGAGTGTTATAGTTTTAATTTTAAAAAATTTAATGTAATGGGTATAAAATGATATTACATTGTTGTCAGTCTTGTTTTTTGTTTTTTTAAGCCAAGTTTTTAAGGGAATATTTCTAACTATTTTGTTTGATAGGAGAAAGATTGGAAGTTAATTTCCCTCCCAATAAACTTAGTTTATCAGGGCTGGCCCGGTGGCACAAGCGGTTAAGTGCGCGCGCTCCGCTGCAGTGGCCCGGGGTTCGCTGGTTCGGACCCCGGGCGCGCACCGACGCACAGCTTCTCAAGCCGTGCTGTGGCAGCGTCCCATATAAAGTGGAGGAGGATGGGCATGGACGTTAGCCCAGGGCCAGTCTTCCTCAGCAAAAAGAGGAGGATTGGCAGACGTTAACTCAGGGCCCATCTTCCTCACAAAAGAAAAAAAAAACTTACTTTATGAAAGTATTATTCCTGTCACTTGAAAACTAGAAACACACTTCTGTGGTCTTCCTGCCAAAAATGCATAACCAGAATGTAACCATGAGGAAACATCAGTCAAACACATATTGAGAGACAGTCTACAAAGTAGCCAGCCTATATTCTTAAAAAGATGTCAAGGTCAAGAATGACAAAGACAGACTGAGGAGCTGTTCCAGATTAAAAGAAATTTAAGAGACATGACCCTAGATTGGATCCTGAACCTGGAAAAAAGTTGGCTACAAAGGAGATTATTGGGCCAATTGACAAAATCTGAATGTGGACTGTGGAATGAAAAATAAGATTGTATCAATGTAAAATTTCCTGATTTTAATCATTGAACTCTGCTCATGAAAGAGAATGTCCCTGTGGACATTTGGAAATACATACTGAACTGTTTAGGGGGAGAGAGGGAAGATGTCTGTAACTTACCTTCAAATGGTTCAGGAAAAAATAGTATGCATATATATAAACATACTCACATGCATGTATGTAGAGGGAGAGAGAATGATAAAACAAATGGGGCAAAACATAAACAATTGTTAAATCCAGCTAAAGAGTATTAGGGAAGTTTCTTGTATGATTCTTGCAACTTTTCTGTAAGTTTGAAGTTATATCAAAATAAAAAGTTACCCCTCTCCCCCTCCAAAAAAGTAGAACTTTTTTCCCTATTGAGTCTCCTAAATAATTTTCTATTTATTCCTATTGGGTCTCAGCAGATCCTCAAATACAAGTTGCCTCCTTTGATCCTTATAGGGGAATAATGCACCAGACTGATTTTTATGCATAATTAAGGGTAATCTTTTTATAACGCCTGATTTATTACATGCCACTAAAATATAATGTTCTCATTAATTAGTGTATTACTAGAGTTTGTTGAGGACCCAGAGTTCCATATTCTAAAAAGTCTGGAATTCTTGTCAAAATGGCACTTAATAACTACTTGCTATCACAGAGAATTGTAACTTCTCCTGTTTTTAGGAAGTACCCACTGTTAACAGTGCTTTTTTGAATTGGTCATTGTTTTCAGTTCCTGTGGTTACGGAAGCGTTTACTGTAAGTTAAATCATGGTTTTGTGCTACTTTTGTTGATCGCACAGGTTACCATTTAGACTCTTGTTGTTTCTCTCCGCTTCTTGGCTCTCTGCCTTCTTTGTCCAGTGGAAATGGGCCTGGAGTCTTCTGCCTCTCTTAGTGGGTCAGAGGAGTTTGAGAACTACTGGTTGCAAGGAGTAACTCAAGGCACTTCCTTTGGCCCTCCCAGGTGGCTTTCTCATCTCTGAGACAGGCCTACACCTTTGCTTTATGTCTTGGCCTTTAACAGACCAACAAAGAGGGAGGGACTGCTGTGTACTCCCTGAGCTGGGTTAGTAATTTCTCTGGTATTGGTTCATCAACACTCCCTAAATGGGTCTTGAAAGTGAAATATCAAAGGCCTTCCAAACTCACAAGTCTGGTCACTGATTTGCCTCAGGTCTTCACTAAATGACCGCTATTGTGTACCTACTCTGAGTCCTCACGTGCAGCCAGCTGAAGCTCAAGCACAGTAGCACATCACTTGGAGCCATCTTTATAAATAACTTATTTTGAGAACAGGAAAAATGAAAGTAGTTGTTACATTAGGGTACTGGTAATAGGTGATTTTTGCCTGTTTTAAAATTTGTCTTTGTTATTATATCAGCTTTTCAATTACAAAAGGAATAGAAGACACATTGTATCACAAATACTGTTCATATTGATAAATCAGAATGTTGATTAATATAATTTTGCTAATTAAACCATATGGTATAATGGAAAACTCTTAGGAATGACGTAATGGCCTCTTTGGATGGTGAAATTGCAATATCCTCTAAGGCAATCTTGACCCAACAATTTTATTTCTAGGAAGCTGTCCCACTAGTATTGTCACGTTTGCAGATAGACATACACTCAAGGATATTGTTGCAGCATGGTTTGCAGTGGTAGATGGTGGGAAACAAACCAAGGTCCATCAAAATGAGACTGGTTAAATAAATTATGGTGCATCTATAGAACAGGATAATATGCAGCTGTTAAAATTGCAATATAGTCTCTTTGCCAGTCCAACAAGTAAGAAACTTAGAAGTCACTACTCCATCCTAACAAGTAAAAACACAAACAAACCAAAAAATCAGCAACTCTTCTTCAGTCTGTCAGAGAAGTGAGATCATAGGGCAGTCCACTACTCCTAAAATTGGAGGGACCGCCAGGTGCATAGAGAAATCACAACTTACCAGAACAGAGCTGAAACCTCTACAATAACCAGTGCTGAGGGAGAGAAACCTCAACTGTAACTGACAAATTGCTGGAGGCTCAGTGTAAATAGGTTCAAGAGATTAAAAACTCCAGGGGGACTAGTCATAGGGAGACTCCCCTCTTTTGTGAGTTTACAGGTCCTCACAGTGAACATCGGAGAAAAATTCCCTCATAATTCAGGTAGAGGAATGGGGAAAAGGAACCATTTTTGAAATGCACTAGAGCATTCTGTTCTTAGCAGTATCTGCCTTCAGGAGAAGCTATTTAACCAGAGCCTAACTGATCTAGGGAAAGGGAAATACCCAACTCCAGAAGGCCCTAGGCTTCTATGTGGAGAAAAGGAAATAACCAATTCCAGCCCCTTCTAGCCTTGAACCTAAAATTGCTCTAAAAAGATGATGTCTTAAAAATCAGTTGACTTAGATGCATGGATTTATTTCTGGACTCTCAGTTCTGTTTCATTCATCTGTATGTCTGTCCTTATACCAGTACAGACTAGAATTACTCTAGTTTTGTAGTAAGTTTTGAAATTGGGAAGTGTGAGTCCTCCAACTTTGCACTTCTGTGGAAGATTTTTTTGGCTATTCTAGGTCCCTTGTATTTCCATATGAATTTTAGTATCAGCTTGTCAATTTCTGAAAAAATGCCAGCTGGGATTTTGATAGAGATTGCTTTGAATCTGTAGATCAGTTTAGGAGTATTGTTGTCTTATCAACATTAAGTCTTACATTGCTTGTACACAGAATGTGTTTCCATTTGTTTAGGTCTTCTTTAATTTCTTTCTTCAATGTTTTATAGTTTTCAGTGTATTTGTCTTGCACTTCTTTGTTAAATTTATTCTGTTGTATTTTATTCTTTTTGATGCTATTGTAAATGGAATTGTTTTCTGATGTCAATTTCAGATTGTTTATTGCTAATGTATAGAAGTACATTATTTCTATTTATATATTGATCTTGTATCCTACAACCTTGCAGAACTTGTTTATTAGCTCTGTTTGTTCCTTGTGGAGTCCTTTATATAAGATCACATTATCTTCAAATAGAGATAGATTTACAGTGATACATCACTTAATGATGGGGATATGTTTTGAGGAATGCATTGTTAGGCAATTTCACTGTTGTGCAAACATCATAGAGTGTACTTACACAAATCTAGATGGTATAGCCTACTACACACCTAGGCTATATGGTACTAGTCTTTTGGAACTACCGTCGTATGTGCAGTCCGTCATTGACTGAAACATCATTATTCAGCACGTGACTACTTTTTCTTTTGCAGTTTAGATGCCTTTCGTTTCTTTTTCTTGTCATACTTCCTGGCTAGAATCTGCAGTACAGTGTTAAATAGAAGTGATGAGAGCAGACATTCTTGTGTTAATCTGAATCATAGGGAGAGAGCTTTCAATCTTTCACTGTTGACTATGATGTTAGCTGTGGGTTTTTCTTAGATGCATTTTATCAAGTTGAGGGAGTTCCCTTCTATTCCTAGTTTGTTGAGTGTTTTTTTCTTATCATGAACACGTTGGATTTTGTCAAATGCTTTTTCTGTGTCTATGGAGATAATTATTCAGAGGGATTGTCTTTTATTCTATTAATATGGTATATTACATTACTTGATTGTCATATGTTGAACCGACTTTGCATTGCTAGGATAAATCCTCCTTGATCATGGTGTATAATCCCTTTTATATGTTGCTGAATTTGGTTTGCTAGTATTTTATTGAAAATTTTTACATCTATATTCATAAGAAATATTGGTCTGTAATTTTCTTTTCTTGTGACATCTTTGTCTAGTTTCAGTGTTAGGGACTGGCCTCATAGAATGAGTTGAGAAGTATTTCTTCCTCACCTGTTTTTGGAAGAGTTGATGAAGGATTAGTGTTAATTATTCTTTAAATGTCTGGTAGAATTCACCAGTGAAGCCTTTGGTCCTGGACTTTTCTTTAGGGGAAGTTTTTTGATTACTAATTCAATTGCTTAACTTGTTATAAGCCTATTTAGATTTTCTATTTCTTCTTGAGTAGGTTTTGTTAGTGTGTGTCCATCTAAGAGTTTGTCCAATTCATCTAGGTTATCTAATTTGTTGGCATACAATTATTTTTAGTATGCCTTTATAATCTTTTTTATATCTGTAAGGTAGGTAACATAGTACCCATTTTCATTTCTGATTTACTTAGTAATTTAAATCTTCTCTCTATTTTTTTTTTTTTTTGGTCAGTCTATCTAAAGGTATCTCAATTTGTTGATCTTTTCAAAGAATCAACTTTTGGTTTTGTTGATTTTCTGTATTGCTTTTCTCTTCTCTAATTCATTTATTTCTGCCCTACTCTTTATAATTTTCTTCCTTCTGCTTGCTTTGGATTTAATTTGCTCTTCTTTTTCTAATTTCTTAACATGGAAGTTTAGGTTACTGATTTGAGTTCTTTCTTCTTTTTTGATATAGACACATACAGCTATGAATTTCCCTAGTCTAAGCACTGCTTCTGATAGGTTTTGGTATGTTGTGTTTTCCTTTTCATTCATCTCAAACTATCTTCTAATTTCCCTTGTGATTTTTTCTTTGACCCATTAATTATTTGAGTGTGTTTTTAAATTCCCACATATTTTTGAATTTGCCAAATTTCCTTCCTTTATTGATTTCTAATTTCATTCTATTGTCAGCAGAGTTCATACTTTCAATCCCTTTAAATTTATTGAGACTTCATTTATGGCCTAACATATAGAATGTTCCATGTGCAGTTGAGAAGAATATGTACTCTGCTGTTGGGTGGGTTGAGTCTTCTGTATATGTCTATTGGGTCTCATTGGTTTATAGTTGTTCAAGACCTCTGTTTCCTTATTGATCTTCTATCCAGTTGTTCTATCCATTATTGAATGTGGGGTATTGAAGTCTCCAACTACTATTGTTGAATTGTCTATTTCTCCTTTTAATTCTCTCAGTTTTTGCTTCAGGTATTTTAGGGCTTTGTTGTTAAGATATGTGTAGATATATAGATATAGGTATAGATATCTGTTTCTCATTGTTATAAATTTGTCATAAACTGATCCTTTTATCATTATAAAATGTCCTTTGTCTCAAGTAACAATTTTGTGTCTTAAAGTCTATTTTGTCTGATATTAATATAGCCGCTCTAGCTTTCTTTTGGTTACTGTTTGCATAGTATATTTTTTCCATGAGGCTTTGTTCATATACCCTTTTCTGTCTCTTTGCTTGGAACCTCTTTGTGTCTTTGAATCTAAAATGAGTCTCTTTAGACAGCATATAGTTGGATCATGTTTTTTATCCATTCTACCAATCTCTTACCTTAATGGTAGTATTTATTCCATTTAAACTTAATGTCATTATCGAAAAAGTAGGATTTCCATTTGCCATTTTGCTCTTTGTTTTCTATATATCTTTTTTTGTTCCTTTAATCCTCCATGCTGCCTTCTTTTGCACTAAATATATATTTTCTAGTATACCATTTTAAATCTCTGTCATTTATTTTGCTGTGGGTACCCTACTGTCATAATTAATATCTTAGCTTATAATAATCTAGTTTGGATTAATACCAATTTAATTTAAATAGCATACAAAAACTTTGCTCCTATATAGCTCCATTCTTTTCCCACTCCCTTGTGATGTTATTGTAATACAAACTATATCTTTATATCTTAGATGCTACTCATCAACATAGATTTATAATTACTGCTTGATGCACTTGTCTTTTAAATTATATAGGAGAAGAAGAAGAGTTACAAACAAAAAATATATTTATGCTTTGTTTTATATTTCCCAATGTAGTTACCCTTACTAGTGCTATTTATTTCTTACTGTGAATGTGAGTTACTGTGTAGTGTCCTTTCATTTCAGCCTGAGGGATTCCCTGTAGTATTTCTTGTAGGGCGGGTATGGTAATGACAAATTTTCTCTGTTTTTGTTTAGCAAGGGATACCTCAATTTCTCCTTCATTTTTGAAGGAAAGTTTTGGTAGATATAGAATTCTTGATTGACAGTCTTTTTCTTTCAGCACTTTGAGTATGTTATCCTACTGCCTGCTGGCTTCCATGGTTTCTGATGAGACATCAACTGCGAATCTTATTGAGGATCCCTTATATATGAGGAGTCACTCCTCTGTTTTCACTTTCAAGATTCTCTCTTTTTCTTTGGCTTTCAATAGTTTGATTATGATGTATCTAGGTAAGGATCTCTGAGTTTATCATACTTGGACTTTGTTGAGTTTCTTTAAAGTGTAGATTAATGTTTTTCGTCAAATTTGGGAAGTTTTTGCCATTATTTCTTCAGAATTTCTTTCTGCACCTTTTTCTTTCTCTTCTCCTTCTGGGACTTTCATTGTGCCTATGCTGGTATGCTTGATGGTGTCCCACAGATCTCTCTCTGTTCATTTTCCTTCATTCTTTTTTCTTTCTTTTCCTCAGTCTGATAATCTCAATTGACTTATATTCAAGTTTGTTGATACTTTCTTCTGCCTATTTATATCTGCTGCTGAACCCTTCTAGTGAATTTTTTATTCTGGTGATTGTACTTTTCAACTGCAGAATTTCTATTTGGTTCTTTTTTTTTTTTTTTTAATAATTTCTATCTCTTTATTGATAATCTCTTTTTGGACATTGTTCTCATACTTTCCTTTATTTTTTTAGACATGATTTCCCTTAGTTCTTTGAACGTATTTAAAATAGCTAATTTAAAGCCTTTTTCTAGTAAGTCCAACATCTGGGCTTCCTCAGGGATAGTTTCTTTTGACTACTTTTTTTTTTTTCCTGTGTATGGGCTTTATTGTCTTGTTTTTTTTCATGTCTCATAATTTTTTGTTACAATTTGGACATTTGAAAATAATAAAATATGACAACTCTGAACATCTGATTCTCTTCCTCTCAGAGTTTGTTGTTGCTGTTTGTTTACTGACTTTCTGGACTAATTATGTAAAGTATTTTTTTGTCATGTGTGGTCACTGAAGGTTCTATTCACTTATTAGTGATCAGCTAATGATTAGACAGAGTTTTTTGAAATGCCTAAAACCAGTAAGTTTCACAGTCTTTGCCAAGGGGCTTTGAGTGTGTCTTCGGGCACACCTTCAGCCCTCATCCAGGCAGTTTACAATTCCACCTTGACCTTTACTAAGTGCTTGCACAGAGCCTCAGGGTGAGCCTGAGGTGAGAGCTTAGGCCCTTCTCAGGACTTTTCCTGAGCATGCCCAAGGCCTGAGCGTGCAGGTGGCCATCTGGATTTCCAGGAGTGTGTTGGAGCTTTTCAAAGCCCCCTATGGACATCTTGTTAACCAGCTTTTCCTTTTAAGGTTTTTGGTTAGCCTGTTGTTTGCCCAACTCTTATCTACTGCCCAACTTTTATATACAGCCTTGATGTTAAACAATTGTCTCTGATTTTTTTTTTTTTTTTTTTGTGAGGGAGATCAGCCCTGAGCTAACATCTGATGCCAATCCTCCTCTTTTTTCTGAGGAAGACTGGCCCTGAGCTAACATCCATGCTCATCTTCCTCCACTTTATATGGGACGCCGCCACAGCATGGCTCGACAAACAGTGCGTCAGTGCATGCTGGGGATCCGAACCGGCGAACCCCGGGCTGCCGCAGCAGAGTGCATGCACTTAACTGCCTGCGCCACTGGGCCGGCCCCTGTCTCTGATTATTTTTGACAAATACCCCCAAGGAGAAGGCTTTTTGCACTGTGTGAGCTCCAAGTTAAGTCAAATAAAGACAGTCTTGTGAGTGTAGCCTTCCAGGAAACCACCAGATAAGTCACGTAATGACAGTTCTCTGAGCATGGGGCGTTGAAGGAATTCCATCTCTTTTCCACTCCTTCCAGTAGCTGTTAGACTGCTGGGTTACAGGCTGTGGATTTTCAAAGTTACCGCAGACCTGAAGAGTGGGAAATGAGAATAGGACAAGTTAAAGCACCATAAAGTGTACTGTTCCTACCAAGATTCAGTTGTTTTTCTTGAGTAAATGCTCCCCTGATTGCTGCAAGCCTGTGGTTAATCTCCGGAATTCTAAGTTATTTTCCAGTGTCGAAGATGTTTTCCGGTGTCACTGTTTCTTTTATGAAACATAGAATTTTGAGAGGTTCTTATTCTACCATTTTCTCTGACATCTCTGTTCATTTGTTTTTAACATCAAAGTTGTTTCTTTTATTTTTTGGAATAGAAGAGATGGTATATTTGAAGAGAAGCAACACCTGATTCTGTTGCAGCTGTGTTTATAGCATTTTCTGTCTGAACATTTGGGCCTCAGTTTTTCCATATGCAGAAAAGGGGTGCAAATACGTCTCCCCATCTATTCTGTAGGGCTCTGTGAACTAAATGCTACTGTATATGTGGAGATGCTTTGGTCTCTTTGGAAGAAAAGCACTTAAATTCCTCAAGGCTTCAGGGTTGTTACTTCCAGTTCTGCTTCCCACTGCGCGTCCTTGATCAAGCCACTGAACCAATTGCTTCTGTTTCTTTTTCCACCTCTCCCCTCCCCTCTCTCTTTTCAAGGAAGAGACAATGTTCATTCTCCTGATAGACATGCCAGTAAATTTAAATTGCTTTAAATGTATTTAAAATTATTTGAAGATGTTCAGGAAAAACTGTTGTTGTTATTTGAGGTTGACTAGAAATTATGGCTGTTTGCACATATGCAGAATATTATAATGCAATCTTGAATGTGATTATTGGAGGGTTTTTTATATTACACATAATACCAGAAATAGAGTTTTGAAACCTCTGGTAGTCCTTTGTATGCATCTCTCTCTCTCCCTCTCCCTTTTTTTTTTTGCCATCAGGTACCTTCCTAGCTCCATCAAATCTGAGCATCTCTGAGGAAAGTGGCTAGAACTCACAGCTTTTTTTTTTGGCTTGTGCTAAAATATACATAACATAAAATTTACCATTTTAACCACATTTAAGTGTACAATTCAGTCGCGTTAAGTACATTCACATAGTTGTGCAATGTATGCATTTCTTTTTGAAAAATATAGATTCCATAGTTCCTTGACAATATTTGCTTTGTGAACCAACACTGTTTTTAAAATTAAAGAGTATGGACTATACCAGTTTTTTGCTCATTCATTTTGTAGGAAGCCATGAGTTTTATAAACATGGTAGCTGTTGATTTCAATGGTCATGCTTCCTTTACCTCATTTCATTTCTGAAAACAACCTAAACAACCTAATTGTTCATACACAATACATTTAACTCACGTCTCTTTTGGTGCTGCAGGTTGCAATGCAGGCAGGGATTAACTTGGGGACAGCTGTGTCAAGAGGATTGTATCAACCAGCAACAATCTTTATGGGCCGCCAAATGTCAGCCATCCCAAGCGCTGGAGATGTTAGTACAGAGCAGAAATCTCCCCAACCCATGAAGAACTTCAGAACAATTCCTGACCCACGTTCACAGCGACAGACAGCCAGAGCAGTGATGTGACAGACAGCTATGTAGTCTGCACTAATAGTGGCACACAGTGCTTAAATAAGTCTGACAAAATAGATGGAAGGACATCTCTTCAGGTTGGTGAGAAAACGCCAGTCACAGCCAGCCCATTGTCTGAGGAGGAACAGACTCATAGCTTGGAGATAGGAAGCAACTCACGTCACGGCAAGAGTAATTTATCTGAAAGCAAAAAGTCTGCTGAACTCCATTCCCTGTTACGGGGAAGATTACGTCCAGGGAGCAGAACCACTGATTTAAAGTGTGACAGTTCCAGCAGATCAGGGGCATCAGAGGGAGAAATACTGACACGGGAACATATTGAAGTCAAGGAAGACAGTGCCAGACTACCAGTCGCTCCGATATCCGTCTCAGAATACTGTGCATCTGAAAGTAAGTGTTCTCAAGAGAAGCATTCTGCTCAGGAAGGATTCTCAGGTGGGGTGAGAGGCTGAGGTTGTTTGCTGATTTTTGTTGGTATTTAGTTTTTCTGGGTGGTAGTGGTCTTATGTAAGAACAAAGTGTACTCTCTAATTTTATCTTTTGTCAAAAACAAAGTACAGTGGTGACTTTGCCAACAAATTCCAGTCTAATGAATTCTTAAATATGTATGTGGAAATATTCTTACAAGCGAATTCTCTGATTTTTAAACTCATTGTTATATTTTTAATATATTTAATAAAATATTTTTAATGAGTTTTTAAATACTGTAATTAATCATGGATTGTTTCTACATGTTTTAACTGATGAATAATCCCACTCCGTGAGGTGGAACGTCTTACCTCGCTTCTCCCTGCACTTAGTGATCAGTAGTCTCTTCATATCCCCTCTTCCAGATCATCCTCCTCACGGGGACCCCGAGGCACAGAAGCCCTTCAGGAAAATACAGCAACAGCAGGAAGAGGAAAGTCTGAGCAGCAGCAGTGACCTCACAGTTGCCGTAAGTGAAGATGGTCTGATTTTAGAGAGTCCAGAACCACAGCCAAATCCCAGTGACAAGATGGAGGGAGAAGATGGAATAGAGGCCTTAAAATTAATCCACTCTGAGCAAGAAAGAGGTGCCCTATCCACCGAAAAACATAATTGTATTTTGCAAACTCTAAGCTCTCCTGATTCAAAAAAGGAATCCTCCACTAACTCACCAACAAGAGAGTAAGCCATTGAATTTTTTTTTTACTATTCTGTTTTTAATTATAGACATTTTTAGAGATCATTCCACTGGGAATGTATTGTCGAACACTCAGTCATGAATGTATAAGTTCCTTACTCATAAATAATCTCTTAGCAAAGGTCTAATTTGCTTTCTTTTCTTTTTTTATAAAATAGCTTTAAAAGTCTGAATATCATTGAAATCATGGTGATTTGCAGTTTATAATTATATCCAAACAATCCCTGGTTAATTCATAAGTCATTCCCCCCACCCCTACCCTCCAGCCTTTTAAGAAAACAAATCATTTTGAAGTTGTGGTAACACAGAAGGTGACAAACGGTTAAACTTACTAGGAATTCAGCTTTAGAGGCTAGGAACTTTGTATCTAATTAATTTGCTTAATCCTAATATCCCTTGCCATGGTGTCATTTTTGTCATACGATTAAATATGAGTTAATAAGTTCTTCTAAGTGTATATCTAAGCCAGCTTTCCTTTTCTGAATGTAAATATGAGGACACTGGAATCTTTAATGTTAAATAGGAACAACATCAGTGTTATACATTTTGAGCACTTATTATAATATCCAACTCATGAAAGCTCATGTATAATTTTTTATTATTGATTGGAGGTACTAGGTGGAATTGTGTAGAAAACATGGAAACTGTTGAAAACCAATTCTGCAATGAAAAATAACTCTAATAGCATCAAATCTCTTTTAGGAGTGGAAGGAACCTACGTAACAAACTAAGGTAGATCTCACCTTTTAAAAATGAGGAAATCAAGGCTAGGGGCATAGGAATGACACGGAGGCCGTTGGGGCAGACCTTCCATACAGCCTGCCTCCCCAACCCACATGCCACCACTAGAATTTTCTGTTACACTGTGATGCCATCACTCTTTCTTTCCAACAGTCCCAGCAACAGTGAAAAGCCAAGTGGGCATCCTTGTATATGAGGGGATATGTTCTCTTTTAGAGCAGCGTTGCACCTTTAATGTATTGCCTCTTACCATTCATTATCTACTTATGGTGAAAATTTTAATTTATAGTCTGATTGACTTTAAAGTGATGTTCAAGAAATATTTATTAATAGCACATCCAAGTACAAAGTACTTGTACTGTGGATGGAAGAACCAACATGGTTCCTGTCATTGGGAAATTTGATTTATTAGAGTGGCAAGCCAAATGGATTTTTTTGTGTGTGTGTGAGGAAGATCGGCCCTGAGGTAACATCTGCCAATCCTCCTCTTTTTGCTGAGGAAGACTGGCCCTGGGCTAACATCCATGGCCATCTTCCTCCACTTTATATGGGACGCCGCCACAGCATGGCTTGACAAGTGGTGCGTCAGTGCGCGCCCGGGATCCAAACCAGCGAACCCCGGGCCGCCGCAGCGGAGCGCATGCACTTAACCGCTTGTGCCCCCGGGCTGGCCCCCCATTGGATTTTTCTAGTAAGAATACTCCTCTCGTCAAAGAGGTACAGGTATTATATACTACATCATCAGAAACTTTATTACTAGAGATAGAATGTATCTGTTTTGGGTTTCGTATTTGTAGGCTTCTTTTTATAGCAATTCATTGGACAAGTAAGTAGTTTGGTGGATTAACTGGGGGACTAGCGTACTTACCCAGGACTCAGGCTTTTTCTGAGATGAAAAAAGTTGGGTATGTGTATAGAATTAAGAATGTTCTCTCTCTCCTTCTCCTATATGACTGACTTTTTCCTATGATCTTAAAGGCAAGTTCCTCAGAATTTTGGGATATAGTTTTCCAAAATTTGTTAGAAAATATGGGCATTTGGGGAATTTTTGAATAGTTTGTCCTAATGGAATGGTCCCAGAATGAAAGGTCAGTCAGCAATGGTTGTTTTCTGTCTGTTACCAAATTTGAGCCCATTGATTTTTCTGTGGTAAAATTACTTCCCAGGGGCCGGCCCTGTGGCTTAGCGGTTAAGTGCGCGCACTCCGCTGCTGGCGGCCCAGGTTCGGATCCCAGGCGCACACTGACGCACCGCTTCTCGGGCCATGCTGAGGCCGTGTCCCACGTACAGCAACTAGAAGGATTTGCATCTATGACATACAGCTATCTACTGGGGCTTTGGGGGAAAAAATAAATAAATAAATAAACAAAACAAAACAAAAAAGTACTACCCAGGAATAGGTTGAAGGTGGTTTAAATGATCCTGGTTAACCTGCTGACATCCTCACCGCTTTTGAGGCGCTGCGTTCTCTTATTTCCTCTTTAGCATGAGCTCTTCTCCTTGCTCTGAGGGTTAATTATTCATCTGAGACTATAGTGTCATATTTACAGAGCTAATACTATGACCTCAAAGGTTCATTATCTCAGTTTACTTTAGGGTCTGTTGGGGGCCTGGAGAAAAGTCACTTGAATGAATTTTAGTTAACAAAGATCGAGAGATGGGACAAAGGAAGACACATAGAAGGATCTGAACAGGAAAGCGGAACCTCTGATTTGATGAGAATGATGATAGATACTATGTTTGAGCACATCTATGTGCCAGCTGAGTTGCTGACCTTGAACATAAAACTTGGTCTTAAGCTTCCTGGCAGTGAAGGGAAAATAGATGTGCAGTATGCAGCGTAGTTTCCATCTGAGGAGAAAAGTGAAATCAAGGGTGACTTTTGGTGGTGTTTTCTCTTGTTTTTTGTTTGTTTTATTTAAAAAAACTTTTTAACAGCTTTATTGAGATATAATTCACGTACCATACAATCCACCCATTTAAAGTGTATAATTCAAGAGTTTTTGGCATATTATATTATTAATATTTAAATGCTGTGTTAAAATGTATATAACAAAATTTTCCATTTTTAAGTGTACAATTTAGTGACGTTAATTATGTTCATGATATTGTACAACCATCACCACTACCTATTTCCAAAACTTTTTTGTCCCCCTTCTATATTTGTCCTTTTGGTCTATTTCAATTCACATAACATTTTCAAGATTCATCCATGTTGTAGCAGGTATCAGAACTTCATTCCTTTTTAGGCTAAATAATATTCCAGTGTATGGATATACCACATTTTGTTTATCCATTCATCTGTTGATGGACATATGGATTGCTTCTCTGTTTAAAAGCCAAGCATCTTTGAGAAGGTTCATGACCCACCCCCATGGATATTTCCAGATAATTGAAGACCAGCTTGTGCTTCCTGCACAGTTCCTTCATTGCAAGCTATAATTCACATTTCTCACAAGGAAGCATACTAGAATGAAGCTGAGTAAAAGCAATGTTGTTAAAAAGGAGGACCTTGAATCTCATTGTTAAAGAGTAGTTTGCTGCAAACATTGGTACAAAGCTCCATGACCTAAAACAGCAGACATTTATTATTTTTCAGGTGCCAGGTGGTTGGCCCAGTGTCATTTGGGGCTACAAGAATTATTTGGCCAGATGTCCCTTATCGTCCAGTAGAGTAGTCCAACCTCAGTCACCTGGTGGTGGTAGCAGGGTTCCCAGCACAGCAAGAAGGCAAGCCCCAGTGCACAAATGCTTTAAAGTGTCTGCTTGTGTCAGGTTTGCTCATGTCCCATTGGCTAAAGAAAGTCACAGGACCCAGCCTAGAGTCAAGAGGTGAAAAAATATAATCCACCTCTTGATGGGATGAGTGGCAAAGTCACATTGCAAATGATTGCACACAGGAATGAGAAGATTACGGTTGCTTTTTGCAATCCACCACAGTACTTGAGGACAAATTCAAATGAAGATAACCTCAGTGTGAGTCAAAAGGGTCAGGAAAGGTTTTATCCCGGGGTGTTGATGCAGCATCTTGAAGGCTGTAAAGGCTTGAATAAGAAGGAGGAGGGAAAGGAGTGAATGAGGTCTGGAGGAAGAGTGCAAGAAGGAATGCAGATACAGAGAACACAAAGGGCGTGGGAGGGCAGAGCAAAGCGTCTGACTAAGGGCTCATTGAGCAGGGCTTGTTGGAGTAAAGGTTTAAAATGTTGCCTGGGTCATGTTTGAGAAAGACCTTGAATATCAGGGTAAAGAATTTAAAGTTCCTTCTCTGTGTTTTCCAGAACTATTGAAGGTTATTTTAAGAGAAGAGTGGTATGGTGAGTAACTTGATTTAGGAGAATTAATCTGACATCATTAGTTTCATCAGGATTAATTGTATACACTGGTGGGCAGAATTCTGAGATGGCCCCTGAGGTTCCTGCCCCCTGATGTACACTCTGTATAATCCCCTCACTTTGCGTGCGGGCAGGACTGTGAGTTTGAAGGATTTCCTTTCTGTGATTAGGCTATGTTACGTGACAGAGGTGAAGAATTTTGCAAACATAATGAAAGTCCCCAAATCA
Source organism: Diceros bicornis minor (assembly GCF_020826845.1). NCBI lineage: Eukaryota > Metazoa > Chordata > Mammalia > Perissodactyla > Rhinocerotidae > Diceros > Diceros bicornis. The sequence goes on along the minus strand of NW_026690864.1, from coordinate 1,070,929 downwards.
GTTGACTTTGAGGTAATCAAAAAGGAATTGTTTGGGGTGGGCCAGACCTAAACAGATCAACCTTTAAAAGGGACTGGGCACTTACTGAAATCAGATTCAAAGCAGCTGAGATACTCTCCTGTTCACCTGAAGAAGCAAACTTGCCATCTTGTGACGAAGGCCACGTGGCAGACGATGGTATGTGCCCTGTGGGAGCTGAGGGCCTCAGTCCTATAGCCACGAGGACCTGAATTCTGCCAACAACCAGTGAACTTGGAAGAGGACCCTGAGCTTTAAATGAGATTGCCTATGAGGAGATGATAAAGATTAAATGAGATCATAAGGGTGAAGCCGTTATCCAATAGGGCTGGTCTCTTAAAAGAAGAGGAAGAGACACCAGAGCTTTCTTTCTCTGCCATGTGAGGACACAGTGAGAGGTGGCCATCTGCAAGTCTCACTAGGAACCAAATCAGCTGACACCTTGATCTTGGACTTCCCTGCCTCTAGAATTGCAAAAAATAAATTTTTGTTGTCTAAATCACCCAATTTGTGATATTTTGTTATGGCAACCTGAGCAGACTAATAAACCTGGCTAGAGGTTTATCCATTTTGTTGGGTTTTTCCCCAAAGAACCAGCTTTTTGTCTTTTGATTTTCTTTATTGTTTGCCTATTTTCAATTTCATTGGTTTCTGCTCTAAATTTTATTACTTCTTTTCTTCTGCTCACTTTGAATTTAATTTGCTCTTCTCTTTTCTAGTTTCCTAAGGTGGGAGCTTAGATTATTGACTTTTAGAGCTTTCTTCTTTTCTAATGTGTGCATTCAGTGCTATAAATTTCCCTGGAAGCACTGCTTTCACTGCATCCCACAAATTTTGATAAGTTGTATTTTCATTTTCGTTCAGTTGAAAATATTTTTAAATTTCTTCTGAGACTTCCTCTTTTACCCATGTGTTTAGGAGTGTGTTGTTTAATCTCCAAATATTTTGAGATTTCCTAGCTATATTTCTGTTATTGATCTCAGTTTAATTCTGTTGTGGTCTGAGAACATACTTTCTATGACTTCTGTTCTTGTAACTTTGTTGAGGTGTGTTTTATGGCCCAGAATGTGGTTTGTCTTAGCAAACTTTCCATGTGACCATGTGTATTTTGCTGTTGTTGGGTGAAGTATCTTATAAATGTCGATTAGATCCAATTTAATGGTGCTATTCAGTTGAGCTATATCCTTGCTGCTTTTTACCTGCTGGATATGTTAGTCACCGACAGAGGTGACTAAATATTCAACTATAATAGTGGCTTTATCTATTTCTCCTTGCAGTTCTATCACTTTTTGCCTGTGTATTTCAATGCTCTGTTGTTAGGTGCATACACTTTAAGGATTTTTGTGATATTCCTAGGTGTAGATTTTTTGGGTAATTATCCTACTTGGTGTTCTCTGAGCTTCCTGGATCTGTAGTTTGGTGGTATATGTTGTTAACTTCGGAAAATTCTTAGCCATTATTACTTCAAATATTCCTTCTGCTCCTTTCTCTCTTTCTCCTCCTTCTGGTATTCCCATTACTTGTATGTTACACCCTTTGTAATTATCCTACAATTCTTGGATGTTCTGTCCCATTTTTTTTTCATTCTTCCTTCTCTTTGCATTTCAGTTTGGGAAATTTGTACTGACATATCCTCAAGCTCACTGATTCTTTCCTCAGCTATGTCCAGTCTATTGGTGAGCCCCTCATAGATGGTCTGTTTTGAGTTTGATGTTTAGTTTTTTGGTTTTGAAATTATGTAGACCATTTAAAATTAATTATTTTTTATAAACCCCTGTATTAAAGAACCAAACTGTTCTCTCTTCTAGTTATAGTACCTTAGTTGAAAATCCCATTTTGTAATTCCATTTTGAGTCAACCAAAATTTCCTGAATACCTAGTAGGCCCAAAGCTCTGTACTGTGAGGTATGGGGTTGTAGCAATCTGAAATATGGCTGCAAATTCTTCAACACTCCTCTTATTAAAAGATGGGATCTCTCTCCCCTTCCCTTGAATATGGATGGGCTTATGACTGCTTCAACCAAATAGAGCATGGTAGAATTGATCCTCTATGACTTCCAAAGTTGAGTTATAAAAGGCCGTGCAGTTGCCACTCTTTTTGCTGGAACATGTGTTCTTGGAACCCTGAACCACCATGTAAGAAGTCTGACTATTCTGAGACTGCCGTGGTAAAGAAATTATGTGTAGGTGCTCTAGACTGTGGTCCCAGCTGTGCCCATCCTTGCAGCTATCCCCTCCAAAGTACCAGACATGTAGGCTAAGCCTTCTTGGACCCTCTACCAAGTGCATCCACCAGCTGATATCACTGAATAACCTCTCTCAATAATACCTAAAACAGAAGAATCCACTCAGCCAAGCCCTGACTGATTTTCTGATCCACAAAGTCATTAGATATAATAAAATGGTGGTTTTTTTTTTTTTATTATTGTTTTGTGTGTGTGTGTGTGTGTGTAAGGAAGATCAGCCCTGAGCTAACATCCATGCCAATCCTCCTCTTTTTGCTGAGGAAGACTGGCCCTGAGCTAACATGCATGCCCATCTTCCTCTACTTTATATGGGATGCCGCCACAGCATGGCCTGACAAGTGGTGCGTGGTACCCACCCGGGATCCAAACCCAGGCTGCCAGCAGCGGAGAGTGCACACTTAACCACTACACCACGGGGCCGGCCCCAAAATGGTTGTTGTTTTAAGCTACAAAGCTTTGGGGTAGTTTGTTACGAGTCTATAGATAGCTAGTATAGGACTTTGTTCATTTAACATTAAATATTTACTGAGTGCCTACTCTGTCCCAGGCACTACTCTTGCTCTTATGGTATTTATGATCATGCGTGTGGAGGGGAGGAAGAAAACACAAACCAATAAACAATCTGTGTGAAAATATTATGACAAAGAACGAGCAGGTTAAGTGCATAGAGAATGCATAGATGCAATTTAGTGTAGGATACTCAGGGAAAGTCTCTGTGGTGATTTGACATTTGAGAGGAGATCTAAAGTGAGTGAGAGTAAGCCACATTAAATTGTACCCATGCCTTCTCTGTCTATTTAACCTGCTTTATTCTTTGTTACCTTAATTTTCACCCTGGTGTATTTGTTTGTTTATCAATTTATGTTTCATTTCTCTCCTTCAGTGTCTTGGAGATGAGTGGGATATATCTTGAGGAAGAGAATACCATGCAGCAGGAACAGCAAGTACAGAGGCCCTCTAGTGGCAGCATACGTGGTGTTTCTAGGAACAGCAAAGAAGCCAGTGCAGCTGGACCACAACAGGTGAGTGAGGAAGGTAGGAGATGGAGTGAGAGAAATATCAGTGGGCCACATCACAAAGGGTCTTGTAGGCTGTAGGAAGAACTTTGGATTGTGCTTCAAGGGAGGTGAAGAACCACTCTGGCTGCTTAATGGAAAATGAACTGTAGGGGACAGGGTGGGAGCAAGGAGACCTGTTTAGAGAATATTACAGTAATCTAGGGAGTAGGTGGTGGTGCCTTGGGTCAGGGTGGCAGCAGTGAGAAGTGTCAAATTCTGGATATACATATATTTTTTGTGTTTAAAAAAAAATACAGGGCCGGCCCCGTGGCTTAGCGGTTAAGTGCGCGCGCTCCGCTGCTGGCGGCTCAGGTTCAGATCCCGGGCGCGCACTGACGCACCGCTTCTCCGGCCATGCTGAGGCCACGTCCCACGTACAGCAACTAGAAGGATGTGCAACTATGACATACAACTATCTACTGGGGCTTAGGGGGGGAAAAATAAATAAATAAAATAAAATAAAATAATACATAACATGAGATCTATCCTCTTAACATTTTTTAAGACTTTATTTTTTGGAACAGTTTTAGGTTCACAATAAAATTAAGAATTAGGTACAGAGATTTCCTATATACCGCCTGCCCCTACACATACATAGCCTCCCCCATCATCAATATCCTACACCAGAGTGGTACATTTGTTACAACTGATGAACCTGCATTGACACATCATAATCACCCAAAGTCCACAATTTATATTACAATTCACCCTTGGTATTGTACATTCTATGAGTTTGAACAATGTATAATGACATGTATCCATCATTATAGTATCATAAAGAGTATTTTCACTGCCCTAAAAATCCTGTGTGCTCTACCTATTCATACCCCCACCCCCACCCCCTGCTAACTACTGATCCTTTACAGTTTATAGTTTTGGCTTTTCCAGAATGTCATATTCTTGAAATCGTATAGTATGTAGCCTTTTCAGATTGGGTTCTTTCACTTAGTAATATGCCTTTGAGGTTCCTCCGTGTCTTTTTGCGGCTTGATAGATCATTTCTTTTTAGTGCTGAATAATATTATGTTGTCTTGATGTACTGCAGTTTATCCATTCACCTACTGGAGGACATCTTTGTGACTTCCACATTGTTGGCAATTATGAATAAAGCTGCTGTAGACATCCATGTGCAGGTTTTTGTGTGGATGTAAGTTTTCAGTTCATTTGGGTAAATACCAAAGAGTGCAATTGCTGGATTGTTTGGTAAGACTATGTTTAGTTTTATAAGAGGCTCCCAAACTGTCTCCCAAAGTGGCTGTACCATTTTGCATTCCCATCAGCAATGAATGAGAGTTCTTGTTTCTATAATCCTTGTTAGCATTTGTTATTGTCAGTTTTTCTGGATTTTAGCCATTCTAATAGGTATGTAATGATATCTTCTTGTTTTAATTTGCAGTTCCCTAATGACATATGATGTTGAGTATCTTTTCATATGCTTATTTACCATCTGTATATCTTCTTTGGTGAGGTGTCTGTTCAGATCTTTTCCCGTTTTTTAATTGGGTTATTCATTTTCTTATTGTTGAGTTTTAAAGAGCTCTTTGTATATTTTGGATATAAGTCCTTTATCAGATGTGTCTTTTGCAAATATTTTCTCCCAGTCTGTGGCTTGTCTTCTCATTCTCTTGATGTTATCTTTTGCAGAGCATAAGTTTTTTAATTTTAACGAAGTCTAGCTTATTAGTTATTTTGTTCGTGGATCATGTCTTTAGTGTTGTGTCTAAAAAGTCATCACCAGGGCCGGGCCCGTGGCTTAGCGGTTAAGTGCGCGCACTCCGCTACTGGCGGCCCGGGTTCAGATCCCGGGCGTGCACTGACGCACTGCTTCTCTGGCCATGCTGAGGCTGCGTCCCACATACAGCAACTAGAAGGATGTGCAACTATAACATACAACTATCTACTGGGGCTTTGGGGAAAAAAAAAAAAAAGGAGGAGGATTGGCAATAGACGTTAGCGCAGAGCCGGTCGTCCTCAGCAAAAAGAGGAGGATTAGCGTGGATGTTAGCTCAGGGTTGATCTTCCTCAGAAAAAAATAAAAAATAAATAAACAAATAAAAAGTTATCACCATACCCAAAGTCATCTAGACTTTCTCCTATGTTATCTTCTAGGAGTTTTATAGTTTTATATTTTACATTTAGGTCTGTGATCCATTTTGAGTTAATTTTTGTGAAGGGTATAAGATCTGTGTCTAGATTCATTTTTGTTCATGTGGATATCCCGTTCCAGCACCATTTATTGAAAAGTTAACATTTTTACATGTACAGTACAATATTGTTAACTGTAAGCACACTGTTGTATACCATATCCCTAGAACTTTTTCATCTTGAACGACTGAAACGTCATACTCATTGAACAGTAAATCCTCATTTCCCTCTTCCCCCAGCCCCTGGCAACCGCCATTCTACTTTCTACTTCTATGAATTTGACTACTTCAGATATTTCATATAAGTGGAACCAACCAGTGTTTGTCCTTCTGTGACTGACTTCTTTCGTGTAGCATGATGTCCTCAAGGTTCATCCATGTTGTAGCATCTGACAGGATTTCCTTCTTTTTATGGCTAAATAATATTCCATTGCATTTATATACTACATTTTCTTTATCCATTCATCTGTCGATGACATTTAGTTTGTTTCCCCCTCTTGGCTATAATGCTGCAGTGAATAATGCTGCAGTGAACATGGGAGTGCGGCTATGTCTCTGAGATCCTGATTTCAGTTCTTTTGGATAAATACCCAGAGTGAGATTGCTGGATCATATGGTAGTTCTATTTTTAATTTTTTGAGGAACTTCCATGCTGTTTTCCATAGCGGCTGCAACATTTTACACTCCCACTAATAGTGCACAGGGTTCCAGTTTTTCCACATCCTCAACAATACTTGTTATTTTCTTTTCTTTCTTTTTTTTTTTTAATAATGGCCATCCTAACAAGTATGAAGTGATATCTCATTGTGGTTTTGATTTGCATTTCCCCAATGATAAGTAATGTTAAGCATCTTTTCATATACCTGTTGGCCATTTATATATCGTCTTTTGAGAAATATGTATTCAAATCCTTTCTCCATTTTTTAATCAGGTTATTTGGTTTTTTGCAATTGAGTTGTTAGAGTTCCTTTTGTATTTTGGATGTTAACCTCTTATCAGATATATGGTTTGCAGATATTTTTCCCATTCTGTAGGTTGCCTTTTCACTCTGTTGATTGTTTCCTTTGCTGTGTAGAAATTTTCTAGTTTGATGTAGGCCCACTTATCTATTTTTGCTTTTGTTGCCTGTGCTTTTGATGTCATATTTAAGAAATCATTGCTAAGACCAATGTCAGGCAGGTTTTCCCCTATGTTTTCTTCTAGGAGTTTTACAGTTTCAGGTCTTACGTTTAAGTTGATTTTTAAGTCTATTTTGAGTTGATTTTTGTGTATAGTGTAAGATAAGGGTCCAGTTTTATTCTTTTGCACGTGAATAACAGCACCATTTGTTGAAGAGACTATCTTTTCCCCATTGTGCCTCCTTGATGCCCTTGTCAAAGATCAGTTGACTATATATATGTGGATTTATTTCTGGGTTTCTGTTCTGTTCCATTTGTCTGTGTGTCTGTGTTTATGCCAGTACCATACTGTTTTGATTATTGTAGCTTTGTAATATGTTTTGCAATCAGTAGATGTGACTCCTCCAGCTTTGTTCATTTTCTCCATGTTATTTTGGCTATTCAGAGTCCTTTGTGGTTCCATATGAATTTTAGGATTGGTTTTTCTATTTCTGTGAAAAATGCCATTGGGATTTTGATAGGGATTGCATTGAATGTGTAGCTCACTTTGGATAGTGTGAACATTTTAACAATATTAAATCTTCCAATCCATGAATATGAGATATCTTTCCATTTGTCTGTGTCTTCTTTAATTTCTTTCAGCTATGTTTTGTAGTTTTTAATGTACAAGTCTTTTGCCTCCTTGGTTAAATTTATTCCTAAGTATTTTATTCTTTTTGATACTATTGTAAATGGGATTGTTTTCTTTGGATTGTTATGTAGAAATACAACTGATTTTTGTATGTTGATTCTGTATCCTGCAACTTTACTGAATCATCAGAATATAAATGCACTTTAAAGCCGTGGACCCTGAGAAGAACATTAGGCAATGAGTGTGAATAGGAAAGCAGCCCAAGGCCTGGCTCCACATTCAAGGTCAGGAAAATGAGCAGGAAACAGCAAAGGAGTTTGAGGCGAAGCTGCAGGGAAGAATCAAGAGAACCGAGAAGAAGTTGTGCTGCAGATGCCAAGTGGAGTATTTCAAGTGAGGTTTAGAAGGATTAAATAACCTTAGAGGTGCAGCTAGCATTCGAACTGACAGCCGGATGCCAGAATTCATGCTCTTAATTTCTGTGCTCTACCATGCAAATCACAATCATAATGGTGATGTACCCTTCAATAGCACCCACTCTGTGCCAGGCACTGTTGTGAAGAGCTTTGTTTATAATAATCCATTTAGTCCTATCATCATTACCCTTTTACAAAGGAGAAAACTGAGACACAGAGAAGTTATGTTCAAAGTCACAAAGTGGCTCAGTGTACTTTGAGCTCGGCCGTCTGGGTCCAGAGTCTGTATTCTTAACTGATACCCTGGGCTGGTTCCCAGTAACTCTCTACTGCCTAAAAAACTGGAATATCAGAGATAATATTTCATTAGGTTGAATAAGGAAGCTCCAGAAGCAAATTAGATTATTTAATTAGGAAAAGAAAAGAAAACTAAGCGGTGGCAATTTGACCTTTTGCTCTGTCCGTATTGATTTTTGTGCCTTCCAGCCTCAAATAAGCTGAGGAAGTGCTGTGTGCCCTTCTTCAAGCTGAGCAAAGCACTCGCAGAGTTGCTTTGTTCCTTCCCCCCTGGAGTATGGCTGACAGCAAAACGTAATGCTGCCTTTTACACTAAATAAATGAAAGCCTTGGTTTCTCACGGTCATAAAAATGTGATCACATGAAGTGAATCTCCTCTAGTGATTTTAATTTAGCCCCTCTTCAAAGTTAAATATGGGAAGGAGGTTCTTGCATCTGAAATTCTTGCATAAAACTGTGTTTCTTGTAGCATTTACCCGCAAGTCACTCTAAGCGGAGCTGGCAGCATGTTTATGGATTCAGTGTTCCTTCAGATGTGATGATGCCTTCAGGTGTCTGCTTCACTTGCTTTTTTTCTTCACCACTGTCTCTTGTTTTTCCTGGACCTGACCTCTGCCCCTCAACAAGTGGCCCCCTGAGCTTTTTCTTGCTGCCCCACAGATGATCGCTTTTGTTCCCAAAGTAAGGTTGTGCATTACACTTTTGAAAAGATAACCTGGTGCCAGCAGGTGGGGCTGTCAGTGTATCCCCTTCCTGTTCTGCCTGGCACTTCATGCCCCAGTCTTGCCTGTGCCTCTCCTGTTAGCTCACCTACTTTGATCTGAAAAATCTAAGACTTTCCTTATCTTTATTTTGGTTTAAATTTTTACAAGTCCAGAACCAGGCTTCCAAGAGGGCAGCAGTCCTCAGACCAGATGGTCAGCGAAGTAGGCATTAACTGTCACTCAGTGTCTGTACGGGAGATGTTAAAAGAAGTCTCCATTGACCGACCTGAACCTGGTTCCCCAGCCTTTCCCACCCTTCTCACCATAGGCTTCTGGCCTCAGTCAGAAGAGGTGGGTGCCCTAGAGCAAAGACAGGAGTCGGGGATACTGAGAACACCTGCAGAGGTTAAACCAGAGGAACTTTTAACATTTCTTGCAAGACAGGTGCACTGATGAAAATTCTCTCAATTTTTGTCTACTTTTTCCGTTTCTTAAATTCTTATACATATATTGATGTTTTCATTCATCTTGAGTCAATTTTGAAAATGTAGAGTGTACTAGAAAAATTTTCTAGTTTCTTAATACTTTTCTAAGTTTTCAAATTAGTGGGCAGCTTTTATATTTTACAATTTTTTTTCTTTTTTTCTTTTTTTTTTTTTCTGAGGAAGATCATCCCTGAGCTAACATCTGTTGCCAGTCTTCCTGTATTTTGGGTGTGGGTTACCACCACAGCATGGCTGCCGACAAGTGGTGTAGGTCCACGCCCGGGAACTGAACCTGGGCCGCCAAAGCAGAGCATGCCAAACTTAACCACTAGGGCACGGGGCTGGACCCTATATTTTAGAATTTTTACCGTGTCAATAATTATGTTTCTTTTTCATTCATAATTTTATGTCTGCCCAACTTTTTTCATCAATCAATCCTGCGTGAGATTTGTCTATTTTATTAATTTCTCCAAATAATCAGATTTCATCCTGTCTGTTGCTTTTTAAAAATCTCGTTTGTTTCTGTTATTATCTTTATTATTCCCTTTTTACTTTGCTTGGTTTTACCATGTGGTTTTTTTCTAACTGAGTTGAATGCCTAATTTTCAATCTTTCCCATTTTAGAACATATACTTCTGAGGCTTTAAATTTCCATGTAAGTACTGCTTGACTTGCACCCCACTGGTTTTGACAAATAATGCTATCACTCCCATTCAGTTTTAAGTATTTTAACATAATTATCTAAATGTTTATAATTATTATATCTTTTTCTTGACATAGGTATTATGTAAAATGATTTTTGGTTGTTTCTAAACATATTAGGGGAAAAGAGGATTCTCTTTTCATTATAGATTTCCAATTTTATCACATTGTTGGCAGAGAATGTATTCTGAACAACATCTGTCCTTTGGTCTTTGTTGATTGGCCATAGTAATGGCCAATTTTTATAAATGCCCATAATGCAAAAACATGTATATTCACTCTTCATTGGGTAGGGTTCTGTATGTTTCTGTTAGCTCGAGCTTAATAATTACATGATTCTAATCACCTATATATTTACTAATTTTTGTTTCATCTATAAGTTTCTGACCTTTCAAAATCTGTTGTTAATTAATATTTTTACTTTCTTTCCAGACAGTATAAGTACCTTAGAGACTGGATCTCCATTTCTTCCCCATGGGTCTGCTTCTGTTTTCTTTTCTTTCTCTCGCTTTTTAATCACTCTTGTCTTGTTTTTCTCAAATCTCTGGCAATTTTTGAATGGATATTGTGTAGGAGCATTTTGGGAGTGATTTGAGGACAAGGAAGTTTTCCTCCTCTAAAGAGGATTTGCATTTGCTTCTGGCAGGTGCCTGGGGCAGAAGTGATCCTGGGTCCCTTTCATCCAGGTTGAAGAATTGATACAGTGTGAAGCCAGGCCTTGGTCCCTTTGAGGGCCAGACTCAGTTTCACCGTTATCCACAGGAAGCAGCCCTTTGAAGTTCCAGTTCAAAGTGTGGGTGATTTATTAAGTTTCCCCTTCGTTGGTAGACCTGGACTTCAGTTTTTATTCTCCCACTCTGTGGGATTGCCTGGAGCTCCACTCAGCTTCTCAGACTCTCAGCTGCCTTTTCTGGAATTGGCACATGCCCTTCAAAGAAAAATTGCCCCAGATGTTAGGCTTATCTCTCTGAATTTCCTTTTTTTCTAGGTTTTGATCCTGTAATTCATCACTGCCTTATCTCTCTAAGCTATCAAAGAGATATTTTTTATACTTTTTTTTGTTCTTAGTGCAAGGATTGGCCTGCATTACCTAGGATGCCTTTACAAGAAGCAGAAGTCCTTGTCATGTGCTCTTTTTAAAATGAATTTTATTATTGAAGTATAGCCTACATACTAGTGAACAAATCATGAGTGTACTGCTCCATTAATTATCACAGAGTGAACACAGCTGGTAACCCCCACCCAGTCAAGAAATAGTATCAGCACCCTGAAGCCTACCTGGTGTCTCTTCTTCCCTTCTCCCTCATAGTCGCTTCCACTTGGCTGCTGCTTCCTTTCTGAAGGCCGGGGAAACCAGATATCGTTTGGCCACTTTCAGTTTTAGTTATGAAATGCATAGCTTTGACAAAGTCATTTCTAATTTAGTTTTTCTTTTACCTTTTAAATCTATTGGTGGAACAGTTTTCTCCCCTTCCATTTCATCTTTCTTTCCTTGTGATGAGCCCTCCCAAGTCTTTTAACAATTTGTCCTTTTAAATTATACACAGTACTTTCTTATTTTATTATGTGTGGTTACTAGAAAGCCTTCCAAACTCATAACCGTCTGCTGACATGGAGAATATGTGATTTCAGAATATTATGTTTTGTACACATTTATGAAAAATTATCCAGAATATGAACCTGTTCCCTTTTATTTCTCCTATCAGGCTAGCCCTGTCCCTAATTCCCTTTCTTTAACTAGAGATGATCACAAGAAACAAATCAGGAACTTAGTGATTTGTTTGGAATGTTCTCTTTCTCTTTCCCTGCTCTAGACCACAGGAAGACTGGCAGAGCCATGACCTTTTTGTGATTATAGTCTTGGATCTCCTTTTGACCAGTATCATCTTTTGACTAATTAAATTTGACTTCAAAGTTCTAGTTTACTATCTTCATCAGATTGATTTTTTCAGCTAAAGCACCTGGTACAGTGACTGGCACATGTTGGCATTTGATAGTTAATGGTAATCTGATAGTGTGGTTCTGGAAGTCAAGATGCAGGGACATACATGACATATAAAGGGAATGGCCAACCTCTTTTTTTTTTTTTAAGTCAGAAATGAACTTGGCTTCTGTCTCTCCTACTCTGACTCTTAGCAATTTGATAAATTTAATTTCTAGCATCAATGAATCAGAATCCTGACAAAATGGACAGTTTGTTTTATTTAGCCCTTTTCACTGAGAAGTGTTGGGTATGATGCACCGTAAGTAGAGCTTGTGCTTAGCATCAGTACATGAGGTCACCAGCGAGGCTCCAGAACTCTGCGAGTTCAACCAGGAAATCATCATCCAATTGGGTGTGATCAGAAGTTTTCCTAAAACCTGAGATACCTTCCAGAAACAAGATAATCAGGGCGGAAAATTGATCATAAAGGAAAATCGTAGACCAGGGAGCTGTAAGAGGCTCTCTGAAGCAAGGATGTGTGAGCAGCTGGAAAAGGGTCAGCCTGCAGCTGGGGAAAGGGAAGGCGAGAGGCAGAATTGAGCAATTATGTACTGGGTAGTACTGTTCTGCGGAGAAGGGTGCTGAGTCCGGGGTGGACAACTTGGGAAATGTCCTCTGGAGTGGGACAGTGGTGTTTTACCACACTTCACTGTGGCCTAACTGAAATCTTTAATCTTTTGTTAGAGTTAGGCTTAAGGTTGTTATATAAACTTGATATGCTAATGTTTATAATAATGGTAATAATTTCGATCATCTTTGAGTGCTTACTGTGTACCCGATGCTGTGCCAGCTGCTTTACATACATTATCTCATCTGCTGCCGCAGCCCTATGCAGTGGAGGTGTCGTTACCTGCGCTTTACTGATAAAGAGACCTGGAATCTTTTCTGGGCCTATGTCTGGTGAGAGGAGTTCTCCTGCACTCAGGAGGGGCAGGTGGGCCAGGCTGGCTTTCCTAGTTTTATGGCTCCAGAGCTCCCTCTTCTGTTGTTCTCCCAGAATGTTTGTATGTGGCCTCTTACTTTCTTAGATCCCTTGGCTCTTTTCCCCTCCTCCACTTGAAATGGAAAGATTCTTCCTCTGCCGTTATTGTCCCAGTTAAGTTCAATTTAGAGTTCACTCCCAGCAGCTTCTCCTCAGTGCAGAGCTCTGCTGAAAGGGCACTTAGACTGGTAAGGTTCTGGAGTGGTAGGGCCCGGATTGCTCCTGCACCTACCGCAGTCCCTCTGTTCTAACCCTTGAAATGGACCTGCAGCCCCCTTCCAGATGGGCTGCCCTTCTCACCTCAGCCTGCCAGTGAGTACCGCTTGACGATGTGGAGGTTCTTGCATTCTCAGGAACGTCATTCATACTTTTGCTGTCCCTCCACTTCCTTCTGTACAATTGCAGATATAATGGGGGTTTAGTTGCTATCAGTAGTTTGTTCCACTCACTCATATTTTGTCACATAATTTTGTCATAGATATTATGCATGGATTTTTGCTTTGCTCTCCTAGTTGTTCTATCTTTTTTTTATATTTATATAAGGGAATTCAGGGAGATTTTTAAAAATAAAGGCTGTGCTGCCACTGTTTTCCTAGAATCCCTCTTATCATTTGATGTTTAAGTGAGTTACAACATTTTTGGGGAGATGTCTCAATGAAGTGTTAAGAGGCCCTATCCCAGCACTCCGGGAGCCAAATAAGAGATGTAGAGGGAGGGGAGGGAGGAGGCGATTGGGGAGAGGGAGAAAGGGAGGGCAGGGGGAAAGAGAGACTAGGGAGGCTGATGAGAGAATATAGCAGGCCTGCATCTCTGCTAGGGAGGGAACCAGCAGGCCACATTCCACGAGGGCTGCAGAAAAATTAGACCTCTTTCAATACAAATTTGAGATCTAAAAGTAGTTTATTCTGAGTGGAACAAGTTTACCTATGGTTTCAAAAGTTGGAGAGGAGACTCTAGGGGTCAAGTCTTGGTTGTTTAAGATTCAAATAAGGTAGGAGAGACTGGAATATGGCCAGGTTTCCAAGAAAGTGGGGCTAACAACAAACAAGCCTCAGGGAGAGGCCGTGTGTCAGTGTTGCAGTCAGCAGGCCCAGCTGAGCCTGAATTTAGTCCAGCCCAGGCTCCAGATGTGAGTGTAGAAGCCTCCAGATAATTCCAGTCACCTGTGTTCCACATCACCCCGTGATATTCAGACTGAGGTCCCTGACATTGCAGAGCAGAGACAAGCCACCTGCCCTGTGCCCTGTCCAAATTCCTGACCCGCAGAAGCCATGAGCATAACAAAAAGTTGTCGATTGTTGTTTTACACCACTAAATTCAGGTTAGCTATTACAAGCAATAGAAAACCAGAATAGCCATGGTGATTGGTTTGGCTGATGAAAGGAGATTAGCCATTCCAGATTTTAAGAGAGGAATGGCTGGAGCACAGGCCTGGAGACAGACCAGCATGGCCCATGTCTAGGGAACTGTTGGTCACTCCAGCTGAAGGAGTGGCTCATGTGGCAGAGTATAGCACCACTGCAGGCCAGGGGAACACATTCAGGGGCTACAGGGGTCTTTTTCTTATCCCTCCACACCCAGCACATGAACAGCCCCTCGATCCTGCTTTGTGCTGGCCCAGCCACACCAAGAGCAAAGATTCTGCTGTTACTGGTATTTATAAAAAGGAGACATGGTAGGGGAGCAGAGTGACAGGGGTAGGATCGTCATTTTAAGATACCTCCCTTAAATTCTTTTCAATGAAATGTAAATTTGAATTATGGAAAAGCCATCCATCAGAGTTCTTTTTTCAAACTTGGCTTTCTGGCCTTGTTGAACATTTACCTATTAATTATCTTGATATACCAGGCTACAAATAACGGGAACACTGTCTCGAACTGCCTTAAACAATAAACACATTTTTGTTTATTTCTGAAAGTCCGGGAGTAAAGCAGGCCCTGGGATTGGTTGATACTGCCCTTCACTTTTGTCATCAAAGACCCAGGTCCTTTCCGTTTCCCTGCTCTGTCATCCTCAGTGCTGACCTCATCCTTAGGCCAGGAACAAGATGGTGGCAGCGGTGTTCTTATGGACTGAGTTGTGTCCCTGCAGAATTCGTATGTTGAAGCCTGAACCCCCAATGTGATGGTATTTGGAGATGGGCCCTTAGTGGGTAATTAAGGTTAGATGAGGTTATGAGGGTCAGGCCCTCGTGATGGGATTAGTGCCCTTATGAGAAGAGACCTGAGAGAGCTCTCCTCCTCTCTCTGCCCTGTGAGGACACAACAAGAAGGCAGCCGTCTGCAAGCTAGGAAGTGGGCCCTCACCAGGAACCAAGCCAGCCAGCACCTTGATCTTAGACTTGATCAGTTCCTTATGGCTCATCTTCCCTTTTATTCTCTTAAACTTATATTTCTCACCTTTTGAAGAGCAGTTGTTGAGCTATTGGTGATAGGCTTCTAGAAAAACGAAACTTATTTTAAGCTGGGATTTGATAAGGAACATTTGAGCTTGATAACTGAGTGGGAAAGCTTCCATTCAGTGAGGGCTTTTGTGAGGGAATCTGTGCAGATAGGCCAAGCAGATAAGAAAAACTCAAAAAGCAATAAGTGAGACCTTGATATGTTTTCTTGTGCTTTTGTACTGAATCTCACTATTTTGAGTCCCAGTTAGGAGACTTACAGTATTACTTTAACCTACAAGAGAGATGTGAGGAGCTCTTCTGAACACCTTGTGTTTAATGGCCTTCAACTAGTTGTCTAACTTTTTTCTATTTTCCTTTGTCAGTGTAAATTCATTTTAATTTGCTTGTCATTTTTGTGGACTGGAAGTGTGTTTGAATCTGCTGCTTAAAACAATGCTAGATTCGTTTTCTTTAGTGCAGTGATTCTCAGATATATTCCAGTAGAATTCTCCTGCTATTGAGTCAAGTGGTCTTTTCCAATTTTTAGGAAAATAAATCTTTGTAATTTTGAGAACTTCCTCAAAATTATTTTAATAAAACTTTGGTTACCTGCTATAGCTTGCCTACTGGAAGAGAAAATGAATGAGAGTACCAAATGAATAATAATGAAAAATGTGAAATCAGCTGATCCTGTTAGGTTTGATAGATTGGTTTTTCATCATGGGTATTTGTGTTAGTGGTTTGATTTTTATATTGTATACATATATTCATTGTCCGCTAGTAAAAATGTGCCTAATTTGTGTGATGAAATGACGTATATCAGTACTTCATGATATTTTACAGAAAGTTCTAAGAATTCCAGGTGTTCTGCCACCTTAAACATTGAAAAGCACTACTTTCTAGGATAATTGAATCCCTAAAAGAATTTCCAGTGCTGGGTCTGGGATTGATGGTGCTTGCTGATCAGATGTTATATATTACATGGATGTATGCTGGACATGGTTGTTTTGGAGCATTATTACATCTGTAATCATGGGCACAGCTGAAACTGGTTTCTGCTGTTTTGAAAGGTGTACTTACCTGGAATTGGGAATGTGCTTGTCTTACATCCCCTGAACTTCCACACTGACGAGAAGCCTTTTCACCTGGCTCCCAGGGTCTACCCAGGAGGGCATTATTTCCTAGCTTGCATCCCGCCTGCCTTTCCTCCCGGTTAATCCCCTTTATTCATTCATAATGATGGTTTGTTATCATTCACTTTCTTGTTTCTTTTGGCTTCCTTTTAGCAGCTTCTTAGGTGAATGAGCATTTGAATAATAAATTGATTCAGCTTCTTCATTTTAATACAGTATTGGCCCTCTGAAGGAGCCAGCAGAAAACCAGCACAATTTTGTCAGTAATTCTGTCTTTGATTTCTACCATACTCACGTAGCAGGAGGCAATCGTTAATAGCCAAGTGTTCAGTCTCCTTCCTGCTGGTGCCCTCCCAGGGTGCTGCCACTCCCATCTCATTGTCATCATGGAGGTGGGCCCCGAACAATGAACAATGAGTCAGAACCCAGGGAGGGACCTGCCCTACAGGTCTGAGCTCTCCCTCAGTGGAGGGTGACTGCCCTAGACCCCATTCCCATTCATCAGAGTTAATTGGCTTCTAAGGAGACTCACTTATCCCAGAGAAGTGACATACTAACTTATTTCAGAGTCTGAACATTGCCTGAGCCCTCAGTAAGCCCATCCACCATCCCATCATGCCTTCTGATTTGCCTTCTCCCTGGATCCCCTCACGTAGCATAATCTTTGCCAGCCCAGTCTGGTCCTCCTTGTCTCTTCTCTTACAGATGCACGTACACCTGCACATGCACATACACACATGTGGAGACAGATGGAGAGCCGTGTAACAGCAAAAGTCTGGTGTTTTGTTTTATGATCCTCTGTTAGTCCTTAAGCTCCAGCAAAGATGATTCTACCCTGAAAATATCAGATGCCCTTTTACAAAAAGCGCCCTCTAGAGTTTAATTATAGAACCAATTATGATAATGTCTAATAAAAAATTTATTATGTTCATAGTATTCTTTAAATTTAGTCAAAATACAAGGCCTGATTGTATTACATTTCTGAAAGGTGTCGGGGGAAGAGGGGGAATCTCCCTCTGCCCTTTTCCTTAAGGTTCTTATGGCTGACCAAATAACAAGACAGGTTAGCAGGAGAAAATAATACCAAGTTTAATAACATGTATACATGGGAGAAAGCAGGGACACTGCGTTTCTCAACACAGTAGCAGAGATTCTCGTCTTAAATACCATGTCCAACCAAAGACAAGGAGGATGTTGGGGGCGGGGGTGTTAGTTACAGGAGATTATCACTAAAGCACTGTAAACAAGAGTAAGGCTTATTATGCAGTTTTAAGGCCTCACCTTCTACATTGATAAGTCTCTAGAAATGAGGTCATCCCCTCTCTTCCCAATACAGAGAGGGAGATACCTTTACAAATGGAGACTTCCCTTGTAAATGATTGTCTGGTAACCCCTCGCAGGGCCATCTAGAGCATGTGGCCAGAGAGACAGAACTTCCGATAAGATGGGCTTGTTGGTGCCTTTTCTATTGTAACCTCTATCCTACATTATCTTTATAGCAGTCATGATAATAACTCCTTCCTGAAACAGATCTTTTGTTTTAAATTCTTTAGGCAGTTTGGGAGGGGCAACTCAAATATTCTTCCTGAGTTCTCTGAGTCCTTATTGTCTTCAGCTCGAAATAATCTGCATACCAGAGTGGTGCTTCCTGGGGTAGCTTGCCCTGAGCACCATCAAAGGCATAAAGTTGTATGATAAGACATTTACCCTCCATGTTCTTTTTTGCAGCAGATATTTAAAGCCAGGTCACTTTAGGTGACTGGCTCCATAAATCTGTTGTGTGCACCTCAGATTGGAGGGTGCAGCCAGCACCCTAATGACAACACCCCTCTGGCGACACATCTGTGCTGATTTAAAGGAAATCCAGGGAGCAAGAGTAAATGTTTCCAGTGTTCACCTTCCCAGCAAAGAGGATTTTTATCAACTCAGGTGTTAAGTTTGGGATCCACAGACCTATCAAAGAGCAAATTAAGAACACATCCATTTCAGGGCCAGCCCCGTGGCTTGGCGGTTAAGTGCTCACGCTCCGCTGCTGGTGGCCTGGGTTCGGATCCCCGGCGCGCACCGACGCACCGCTTCTCTGGCCATGCTGAGGCCGTGTCCCACGTACAGCAACTAGAGGGATGTGCATCTATGACATGCAACTATCTACTGGGGCTTTGGGGTAAAAAATAAATAGTAAAAAAAAAAAAAGAACACATCCGTTTCATAAAGGAACCATCCTTTATGCAGCCATCGCTAATGACTCGGCTGCTAAAATCTCATTATGGGTTCAGGCTGGTTATCTCTGTTTAAGGGTAGAGGGAAACACCCTATTATAAATTCTCTCAGGCCTCCCAGCACCTCATTAAGCAACTTAAAAAACAAAAAAAGGAAAGGTGATATGGGAGAAGGAGTAGTTCTGAAAATTAAAATGGAACAGAATGATGTTTTGAAGCCAAAGAGGGGGAAAAGGCAAGGGTTTTGCTTGTGAGGCCTCTGCTACAATAAAGAGGACCTTAACGCAGACAGACCGTACCCTACAAAATGCAGCCCATAATTCAAGCTGTCAGCTTAATCACGCTGTTTCCAGGTATGGAGAAGGAGCCCTTGTTTCCTGGGTCCAGAGAGAGAGCCTTGTTTGCTGACCCCTAGCTGCAGCCTGCCGCTGCAGACCGCCCCGCTCTGTTGGCCTTTGTGTTGCTGTCCCCTCCTTCCCTCATTTTTGGCATTGTGTTCCCTTCAAGTGGCCCCCTGGAAGGGACCACCCAGGGGGCTGCACAATGGGGACCAAGGGAGCCACCAAAACATAGGTTTTGTAAGACAGCCCGTTAAAAGAAAAATACTCTTTAACTATGTATGTGTTTGTCCTTTCTACAACTGTTTTGTGTGGCAAACAAAACCCCGTATACAGACTTCTCTGTGGCCGCACATACAGCTGTTCCAGCCATTGGGTGTCAGGCTTGAGATAGTTCCTCCCAGTTTATTTTCCCAGGGCACTAATTCTTGATGTGGTTTATATTTACATGTTTGGATTTATGGTCAGGAAACTTGATATCAGAGTAAACAAATTGCACTGGCTTTATGAAACTATTTTATCAATAGTCTTCAGAATTGGTGGCATTACTCTTGGGTGAAACTTGTCTGTAATGCTACTTAACAAAAGCTAGCAGCCGGAATTCAGTTCTCAATAGCCATTTACACCTCTGTAAAAGGATTAGCTCTCGCCAGTTGTTACACTGTTTAAATCTTAATTTGCATCTTTATGGAGGTAGGGCTTCTACAGACGTCTCTGGTTCTCTGATGTATTTGTGTACCTGTGGGTGGGTGGTCACTGGAGGTTTTTTCTTATTGGTGAAGGTGCTAAATTGCTTCAGGATGACCAGTAAGCTACACAAATTGAATTAGCATATCAGGGTTTGACTGACAACAGCCCACTTTGGTTCGTTAGTTATATTTTGTAGCAGTTGTGGTCTTTGAGTGTTGGGTGCATGAATGCATTCTGTTACTTCTATTTAGACTTAACAATTCTCATGGGTCTTAGGAGGATTTTAAATGTTGTTGATTGTAATCAACAAATTTCCTTGGGAATTAAATGTGAAAAACAGAACCAGAACATGATCAAGTGATGGTTTTATTTATTTATTTTTTTAATAGAGATAAAATATGCAACTAAGACTTTATTTATTTATTTATTTATTTATTTATTTATTGGTGAGGAAGATTGTTCCTGAGCTAACATCTGTGCCAGTCTTCCTCTATGTTGTATGTGGGATGCCACCACAGCATGGCTTGATGAGCGGTGTGTAGGTCCGTACCTGGGATCAGAACCTGAGAACCCTGGGCTGCCGAAGCAGAGCGCTCCAACTTAACTACTATGCCACCGGGCCAGCCCCAAAGTGATGGTTTTAAAAGTAATCTTTTCTATCCAGGCCATGTGTTCTTAGTTTAAAGATCAAAACCTTCTTCTGTTTTGGAAGGAGGGTAGGGTCAAACCCATGAGAAGGAAGAAGTTGAGTGTGCAGGCCAGTGTTCTGCAGGCACTGGAATGGGAAGCAAAGGCCGGTCGTGTTGCCCTTTGCCCACCGTTCTGTATATGGGCTGTTCCTAAACCCCACACTCAGAACTACAGACCACCTCTGCAGATGATGCCTTTTTGTCGTTGCTCATTTAGCAATACAATTTCCTTCCCCAAAACGTTGTTCTGGATGTGACCAACTGTGGTGCTTTATTATTCTTCAGTCTCATTAAAAATACAGTAAATGTATTTTATAAAACTTTTTAAAAGTAACATTATATTATGTAAATTATGAAGTAAACTCATTACTAGTTATGGGCAGTGATTACCACACCATTTTGAGACTGTTGTTCCCTAGAGAAAATAAAACCTGAAAGTCATGCCTTTAGTGCTGCAACTGAAACATGTCCACTCTGATAGAACACCCACGGGAATGTGTGGAAGTTACCTGGTGGGGTTAAGGAAAAGTTTATTTTCTACAGCCCTCATACAGGGTCATTTTTGCCAAAAAGTAATTCTCAGTTTGCAGTACTGAAAGGAAAAGCATGGCACTTTTTCTCTCTTCCTTGCTTCCAAAAAAAATTGTACCTTCCTTTGAGTGTTCCCATTAGCCTGGAGTGGAGTTGTTTTCTTTTAAATTATCTCTTAAATTCTGTGTGACTGAAAGATGAAAATGAAGCTAGAAAGCAATTACTTTAAATTTGGCCAAAAATATTTATTTATTATCTGCCTGCACTGTTGGGTAAAATAAAATATACCTCTTTAAAGTGCCTTTTGTGCTTCTAGAGATTACTTGTCATCCATCACGTTTGTCCACTTGCTGGAGTTCACAGAGACAAACTGATGGTAAGGCCCAGTGTGTTAGTGCCAGGCCCGTCTACATATTCCCCAGGAAGGACTGGGCATGGGCTGGTCAGACTGATGCCCCTCCAGTTGGAATTATTTTGATGGGAATGCAAATAGAAGACATGAAAGAAATTGAGGTCTTGAATTCTAGGATAGTGTTTTTTATAACACATAGTCTTTAATCTTTAGCTCCATAGTGTTTGAATTCTTTAATAGAGATTTTTTCAGCAAAGGACTGATGAATATTTTGTAAGCTAAAGTCAGGTATCACGTGGAGAAATAACTACTAGAAACCCTAAGCACAGACCAACTTGTCTTTTAGCCAGAGAAGGTTCTGAGTTAATCGAGAGTAGACCATAAGCTCTGTGCAGACAGTACTTGTGGCCGTCTTATTGATCACTCGTTGCCAAGCCATGGACGCCATGGAAGCCCTGGACTGGTCTAACAGCAACCATATAAAAACATACTGTAAAAATAGGTGTCATGGATTTCTCTAATCTAGGTTTAAATCTTGGCCTGTCATTCAACTCGTGGTGTTAAGTATGTCTTCAGTATTGTGCTGAGTGCGACATGAAACTTCAAGTAAGATAAAAATTCAGAAGTCCAATTGTTGTTCTCAACAAGCTTTTGGTCTTGTTGAGAAGACTAGACAGACATGACATAACTAGAGAACAGTACAATGTAGGATGTTGTCTGTATTGTGCTAAAGGAATTCAGGGATAAGAAAGATCCCTGTGAATGAGGTAGTCAGAGAAGCTCCTAGACAAGTATGAGAAGAGCTAGTCTAAGTAAGCCTGATATTTGGATTGATCAGATTGGAAAAGAACAAAGGTTATCTGGCATCTGTCCTGACTGGACAATCAGGTATTATTTAGCACTGGCATACCGTGGTGGGGTGGGGGGTGGGCATACAGGCAACAAAGGGTGCATTGTCTGTAGAGCATTTATAAACAGTAATAAAACCACTAAAACTGTTTTCTCTTATCACCATTCCTAAGAATGGCGGAGATAAAATACTCCTCCCTGGAGGGAGGCTGCTCCCACCCGAACACCCTGCCTATACCCCACTGTGGTACCCCAGCATTGGTGAGCATCTGCTAACTTCCGCCATTGTACCAGCATTTCAGAGGAGGTGCAAAAACATCAAGCCCTGGTCCTTGCTCAGGGTCTACCACCTGGGGTGGGAGGTGAGACTAGAGGCAGTCTAAGCTGGAGACCCCAAGCCTGCAGACCAGCTCTGTTTGTCCAGCATAGTATTTAACCTCCTTTTGAATTAGCTGCCAGATTTTTAAATTTGAGAGATGTCACGTAAAAATAAAACTAGCAATTGTGAATTTCCAGCTTCTCTTGAAAACTAGGAAGATCGACGTCACTGAGACACATTCCGCTGCGGGAGCTGAGAGTGACTGGCCCTTTGAGTGAGGCACACACCCCAGTTTTTCGCGAGCCCACCCCACCAGCTGTGGGCGTTGACTTCCCCCCAGCTGAGCCGTGAATGACTGTTCTCCCTCTCTGCCACCCCCACCACTGCTCTCCCACTTACACACTCTTCCCCTGCCATCTAGAGCACAAGTTCAGTCTCCTGGCTGTGGTCTGGGTCTCGTGTCTGTCCCCTCACCAACTGCATCTGTGCACGGCTGCCAGGCTAACCCTCTCAAAAACACTGCTTTCAAGAAACCAGCCATAGCTCAGAAATCCGCAAGATTTATTACTATTTTCTCACCCGAGTTTCATATTGAATTTTATTTCCCATTACTATCTTATCACCACAAACAGCAACCCCCACCTGGCCAGACTTGTGTCCTTGCTGGTCCCGACACCCCTCCTACCCTGGCATTTCCTCACATCTTTGCCTGTGCCACCCCTTAGCTTAAAGGGTCATCTCCCCTTCTGTCTAAATCTTGCCCAGCTGAAGTTCCTCCTCCATAGTCAAGCCCTTGTGATGCCAAGGAGCTCTCTGTCTCTCTACTGCCTCACAACTCCTGATTGCCTTCCCAGTGATTATGTGCTCTCCTTTACTGCTCTGAAATTGGCTTACCTCCGATGGGCCTGTCTTCCTTTTCTTAAGGGCAGGTGTTATTTTGTGAATTGAGTGGTGACGAGATAAAGCCTTCCAGGAAGAATTAGGACCCAGATTTTGCCAAAGGAAAAGGAAGTATTATAGGTACTATAAGTCATATAGGCCAGGACTCTGGAAGGTTTTTTGTTTGTTTGTTTTTTAATTTATTTTTTAAATTATTTTATTGAGGTCATATTGGCATATAACATTGTATAAATTTCAGGTATACAATATCATATATCAGTTTCTGTATAGATTGCTTTGTGTTCACCACCAATAGTCTAGTTTTTATCTGTGACCATACATATGTGCCCCTTTACTCCTTTCACTTTCCGCCTACTCCCTTCCTCTCTGGTAACCACTAATCTGTTCTCCTTATCCACGTGTTTATCTTCCACATATGAGTGAAATCATACGGTGTTTATCTTTCTCTGTCTGGCTTATTTTGCCTGGTGTAATACCCTCAAGGTCCATCTATTTTGTCACAAATGGCATGATTTTGTCTTTTTTATGGCTGAGTAGTATTCCACTGTATCTATATACCATGTCTTCTTTATCCATTCATCCGTTGATGGGCACTTGGGTTGCTTCCATGTCTTGGCTGTTGTGAATATTGCTGTGATGAACGTAGGGATGCATAAATCTCTTTGAATTGTTGCTTTCATGTTTTTGGATGAACACTCAGTAGTGGGATATCTGGATCATATGGTATTTCTATTTTTAATTTTATAAGAAATCTCCATACTGTTTTCCATAGTGGCTGCACCAGTTTGCATTTGCACCAGTTATGTATGAGGGTTCCCTTTTCTCCACATCCTCTCCAATATTTGTTATTTCTTGTCTTGTTAATTACAGCCATTCTGATGGATGTAAGGTGAAATCGCATTGTAGTTTTGATTTGCATTTCCCTGATAATTAGTGATGTTGAACATCTTGTCATATGCCTGTTGGCCATTCATGAACAAAATGAAAAAACAACCCACCAACTAGGAGAAAATATTTGCAAATCATATATCCAACAGAGGGTTAATTTCCGAAATATATAAAGAACTCATACAACTCAACAACAAAAAACAAAACAACCCCATCAAAAAATGGAAGGTTTTTGGCAGCAGAGCTCAGAGGTGAAGGATCCAACACAGGATGTAGCCCAGAGGGACTAAGAATCTTAGGCTTAGAGTTTAGACAAGAGCTTGAGACACGGCAAGGAACTGGAGTGCCCATAGGGTGGCCTAGGGTCCAGAATAGGGCTTGAATGAGAGGTGGGGGGGTGGGGGGGGTGGACATGACACGACATTTATATTTCTTGCCCAGGATAAAAGCCTGCTTCAGAGTCAGGGTGCCTGAGCCTACACTTGTCACTCGCCCTCTAACAGACAAACAGAGCACATCTCTTTCATCCTTTTGATATTAGGCACATGGCCATCAAATGGATCCAGTAACTTAACCCACTGTTGTACTAACTACAAGTTAGTAAGACGTTGCTAATTAACACATTGCTTTACAAGTTGCTTCATTTTCTTTTTGGAGTACATGTTGAATATTCCCAACTACGTATGTCATCAGCTTCTTTAAAGTAGAAATACTGTTTTGTCTTTGATATCTTCTCCTATAGCTTTTTAGAATCATGCTTTCCCCCAAATGGACATGTTTTTAAAGGAAGTTTCTAACCAGTCTCTTTGGAAGCTACTATGATACCGTGACAGACCTAACCTAAAACAGTGGCCAAATTGTTAGACTAGACCAGTCCCCCAGTAGACTGGAAATAGATAATGAAGGCTAAATCCCTCTTTCCCTCCCTTCCTCTTCTTACTAAAAATAAAGAAAATTGTATTGCAGTGGGATCTGAATGGAGAAATAATAGTCATTTTTCTGCGTTCAGAAATAGAGGACGTAACCAATATCCAGCCAGCAGTTTTCGATTTCTTAGCAGTGACGATTTAAGTAAATTTCACATGAGTTGTGGAGATCTAACTTTGTTATGATTGACAATAGAAAATTAGCCTTTTCTGCCGTTAAGATTATCTAGCATTCCTATCAGTCAGGTGGAATGTGGAATGAGATGGCACAGCTGTCGATTTGAAGGTCATTAAAGTCTTCAAAGGGTTAAAAGTTACTTCCACTGATGGATTTAAAACTGCCACATACACACAAACAAGGTTTTCAAAATGCCCCATTTTACATCTTTGTCGAGAGATAGTCTAGTTGCTGCATTTTTGTGTCTAGATTATATTACAGATATATTTCAATAAACCACGAAGAACCTCCGTAGATTCTAGAAGCTGGGCCATCTGTGCTTAAATAAACATCTCATGCAGCACCTGTTTTATTTTATAGGCTCTATAATCACAGTGACATTCTGAAAGAAGACCTTGAAGCCTGTGGAACAGCTGTCCTTCACCAGCCTCCGAGACTCTTACCTGGAGGTGGCAGCCATGAAAAGCAAGTCAGGTATTATTGGGATGAAATTGCTGCTGTGGAAGGATGGCCATTCTTGTTCCCAGATGCTTCCAAATGAAAACAAAACACTAGTCCACACGGTCACCACTGGGATAGACACTTGTAGTTGTCAGTTTAACTGTTTTATGGACTTGACCATTTACTTCTTTGTAAATGTATTTGTTTCTAATTGTTAATTGGATATATCCACTCAATCCCTACTCATAACAATGTTTTAAGGGCTTACTTGGGGGGAGGGAGCACAGGTAGCCTTCATCTGGTATATTAGCATACCTTCGTGAACAACCCAGGATATAATCTAGTCTAGCCACCACCCTAGAGGGATGTCATTGGCAAGTCCAAACCCCAGATGGATTCCTCAATTTCCAAGGTCATGCTGGTGATACAGGCCCCCAATCTAGAAGATACAGGCCCCCAATCTGCAAGTATGGTCTCTGGACCAGCAGCATCAACAAGACCTGGGAACACGTTTTCCCCGCCCAGGCCTCACTGAATCAGGAATCTGGGGGTAAGACCCAGCCACCTGGGTTTTAATGAGCCCTTAAGGGAACTACCCTCCCTCAGGTTTGAGAGCCACCACTTCAAGGATATCCCTTAAAGGCCATAAAGCTAGGATGAGAGAGAGAGGGGGTTAATTATTTGCAGGGTAGTTGGCCATGTGAACCATGATTCTTGTACATCCTTCCTGAGTCAATCAGAAATCTGTTCTGTACCCTCTACCCACCTTTTAGGTAGTGTGGGTTTCTTTTCATGGCCCCAGAAGCTTTGTGGCATCTGAGCGACTTATTGAGGTCATAGAATTACATATGTGTAATTTGTGTAATGGTTTGTCCAGTGTTGGCACCTGGTCGGTGCCTAATTCATGTTGCATAATTGTTGCCAGTGACCTAACTCTGATTTTTATTTTGGGGACTGACTATATTTCCTTTTATTAAAATATATCCCCACTATTTACTAGCAGAGAACAAATTATTTCTCGAGCATGGTCAGCAGATGAGTGTCTGTGAAAGCCCACCTGAAAGGACCTTGTTTCGCTGAGAGTGAGAGGGGCTTTGGGTCTGGTTATCTTATATCTAACATCATTTTCTCTACCTTCAGTGTGCCACATAGGCTGTTTTATGTTAATGATTTTCTTCAGAGTAGAATTCAGCATAAATCCCACGAAAGCGTGAGAAGTCAAGATGATGGTTTCTAAAAGGACCTTGGCACAAGAAGACTTGGCCAATCATATGTTCCATTTAACAGAGCACAAGATGAGGTTCACAAGTCCTGAAAGTGTATACATTACCTTCTGCATCTGTACTAGTGATCTCCAAACTGTGGAAAATGCTGGAAATGACCTTCCTGGTCAGTAACTTTTCAACCTGAAGCAGTAAAGGGCAATGCAAGAAAATCCTTTTTCCTGTTTTTTGTTCTTTTTTTTTTTTGTGAGGAAGATCAGCCCTGAGCTAACATTCATGCCAATCCTCCTCTTTTTGCTGAGGAAGACCAGCTCTGAGCTAACATCTATTGCCAATCCTCCTCCGTTTTTTCCCCAAAGCCCCAGTAGATAGTTGTATTTCATAGTTGCACATCCTTCTAGTTGCTGTGTGTGGTACGCAGCCTCAGCATGGCCGTTCAAGCGGTACGTCAGTGGGCGCCGGGATCCGAACCTGGGCCGCCAGTAGCGGAGCGCGCGCACTTAACTGCTAACCCACGGGGCCGGCTCCCCCTCTTTCCTGTTGTTTTATCATGCAAGATAAAAAACAGCAGTCTTAAATACTCCTTTACAAGGCGGTGGAAGAAGCTGTCTGGGGCGGAGTCTTTCTGCACTCTGTAGGTCATTTGGTGATTATGTGTTGTGAGGCTCTGTAACCAGGCCCCTGTTTCTTTCTCACTGCTTTTTGTATCTGTTGATATACTATTTTGCATAAACCACAGTTGTGGTATGTGGCATAGAAAGCATATATGCATTTATAATTCTCTGTGCAAACTGACTTGTTAGACTAAATGATTCATTGTGTGACTCTCTCAACCTACGCTGCCAAACTGTGATTGTGGGTGATGAGATAAAATATCTACATCTACTAGACTAGACATTTGTATAGTTTCTCAACATGCATAATAGAGCATTGATTTCCATTATGAAAGGTTGCATTTTGCATGACTGTTGGTCTACAGTTATGTATAAATCAGCTTTCCCTAAGAAATGATCCTTCTTTATGACCAACACAAATTTTAAAATTAATATCTGGAGGCTGCAAGACTGCTTCTTTACCACAATCATTTTTTTAAGCCAGATAAAGAAGTCAGGAATGATTACTAATGTCAGTGTTATGTTCTGTTACGATTAGGATTGCCCTTTTATGCCCCATTGTGTGTTGTGACTGGGGGTGCTGTTTAATGCACACTGATTGTCACTGGTTCACTGTCTAGCCTTGGAAAAAGTGCCAAGTGTTTATATGACCTTTGAGAGATAAGCAGTCAGGTCTTTAAATACAGATTCTTTCTAAAGAGTTTTATTTATTTATTTATTTTTGCTGAAGAAGATTAGCCCTGAGCTAACATCTGTTGCCAGTCTTCCTCTTTTTTTGCTTGAGGAAGTTTAGCCCTGAGCTAACATCTGTGCTAATCCTCCTCTATCTTGTATGTGGGTCACTGCCACAGCATGGCTGATGAGTGAGTGGTGTGGATTCACACCTGGGATCCGAACCCGTGAAGCAGGGCTGCCAAAGTGGAGCACGCCAAACTCAACCACTAGGTCACCAGGCCAGCCCCTCTAACAAGTTTTAATCATGGCATCGGGCTCCTTGCTGCTCTTCTTGCTCTAGCCACCCTCTGTGCCCCTCAGCACCCAGGAATTATTGTTGGACACTCCCCTAAGTGATATATTCCCATCTGCTTTGAGATCTCCCCTGGACCAAAGCAGTCAACTGGTCAACTTGATAAACTATTTCAGAAACACAGATTTGGAGAGAATGATCTACTTTTGTTCCTTAATTGTTAATGACACTGATGTCATTAGAATTCTAAGCCAGGCAGAGTAGGAAGGCTCTAATGGGTTATGAACTCCTTAAAGCCTGTTGAAGAGAACTGTGTTTGGTGTGGCGGCAGCCCTGCTTGTGCCCCTGACCCAACCATGGCTGTCGAGGTCTATCTCTTTACTATAATCTCATCTGCAAAATGGGGTACCTGCCCCACAGCGTACTCTAAAAGATAGTGAGAAGACTTCTGAATTCCTGCTCACAAAGTGAAGCATCTTAAAAGGAAAAAGAACAAAACCGTTCCTATCATCATTATTGATTTTTGTTATATCAGGGATTAAGTGTTCAAAGACCTTCATATGAAAGGTTTACTGTT
Source organism: Diceros bicornis minor (assembly GCF_020826845.1). Lineage (NCBI taxonomy): Eukaryota > Metazoa > Chordata > Mammalia > Perissodactyla > Rhinocerotidae > Diceros > Diceros bicornis. The sequence continues at coordinate 1,041,927 of NW_026690864.1, read as the reverse complement.
ATTAGGTGGAAGACCAAGTTGTTATTTTAGACAATCGTGAATTATTAAAATATAATTCATGTCATTTGGGGTAATTGATAAAAAATTTGTTCATTATTGCCTTCTGGAAAACATATTTTAACATAAAAATGATTACTTAAGTAATTTTATCTTATATGAAATCCATATTGAGAGTACTCATTATTTTATTTTTTTTCCAGGTGCAACTAATTAATTGTCTCTTGTTAGTGGCTACTTTCAGATACAGTTGCCCAATTGTGCTCTCAAACTCATGCTGAAAAATTGAGTCAGCTTTATATTATTTGGATTACAGTATGTAAAAACCTCTTTATTTTATTCTGCCTATTATGTTCAGAATAAAATTCAGGGTACTTACTATTTTGTCTGCATTTAAAACTTTGGTCAAGTTACCAATCTGTTGTAAATCAGTTGTAATTAGGAAATGTTGGTACATTTACTTAAATTGCAGTTTTCTGATTGGAAGCCATTCCAAGTGTATGAAGTTAATTATAGACTGTTTAAAGTCTATTCTTTTATTATCTTTTTAATTAAAGGAGTATATAATTTAGCTGACATTGAACTTTGTTTTTTCTCTGTGGCATTGATGTTATAAATTTTCCAATGTAAAGTAGACGAAAGAGAAAAAAAAAACTCCTTTAAATCCTTTGTACCTTGGGCCGGCCCAGTGGCACAAGCGGTTAAGTGCTCGCGCTCCTCTGTGGCAGCCCGGGGTTCGCTGGCCCGGATCCCAGGTGCACACCAGCGCACCGCTTGTCAGGCCATGCTGTGGCGGTGTCCCATATAAAGTAGAGGAAGATGGGCACAGATGTTAGCTGAGGGCCAGTCTTCCTCAGCAAAAAAGAGGAGGATTGGCATTGGATGTTAGCTCAGGGCTGGTCTTCCTCACACACACACACAAAATCCTTTGTACCACTTTGCAAATTTTCTGATTTGGTGTGTTTATGTAGAAACATGGGCAAGACTCCATGCAAGGAGAGCCATGGCTGTTGTACTCCTCACCCAATTTGTCCTGAAATCAATCTGCATGAAAGCCTGGTTTTGTGCTGTAAGTGTTGGCTTAACTGTTCAGAAGTCACAGAGTCTAGATGCTGTACCTCCTTCCATAGCTCATTTGCTATTTGACCCCATGCAAGTCAATTAATGGGTTTTGTCCTTTTGTGAGGTATGTATAATAATTATAGGAAACCTTAGCTAGTTCTTTCATACCAGAGCCCAAAGGATGGTTACAGTTGGTGGGGACATTAGTAGCCTCTTGCCTTGGCTTTGCCTCTGCAGAAGTCACGTGTATCAGTCACCAGCGAGACGGTCTCTGATAATTCAGTCCATCCCAACTACTTGAACTAACTTAATTCACCCTACTTCAACTTGTTTCCAGGTTTAACTCAACCTAAGTAAACATCTTTTCAGACCAGAAGCACAATTGATTTACTCATTATGAGAAATGAAACGGCTGAATGGACTAGAATTTGCTGGTAGCCTGTGATTGCATTTTCCCGGTAGGGAAATCTCTTGTGAAACCAAATGTAGAAAAAGGTTGCTTCATTTACATAGAAACAGAACAAAGGAATTGGGTGCATTATGACATTGGTGAGGTCTAGACAGAACCAAGAAAGGCAAGTTGCTGAAGGGGCTTTCTACCAAACCAGCCAGAAACCTTAGAATCATTCTGGGAAGTTTTTAAATAAGTTCAAGGATTCCGATGACCCATCCCACTTTATTCAACTCTTGGGAAAAACTAGAGTTAGGTCAGGCAAAGATTATAACAATTAAGATTTATTAAAGAAGGTTCTGAATTGTACCTAGACTTACTTTTTTTCCAAATATTTTCTTATGAAAATTTCCAAACATACAGAAAAGTAAAAGGAACTGTGTAATGAGCATCCATATACCCACCACCCAGATTCTACCATTGACATTTGATTGCACTCCCATATGTGTGTCTCTTCATATTTCCATCCATCCATCAGTCACAATCTCTTATTTTTATGCATTTCCAAGTAAGTTGCAGACATTAGTATACTGTTTTTTAACTTTTTACTTTGAAATTTTTAAAACATTCACAAAAGCCGCTATAATAACATAATGAAGTCCCATGTACCCCTCACCCAGATCCACCAGTTGTCAACATTTTGCTAGTCTTGTTTTATCTTTCCCTCATCCACACTTTTTTCTTTGAGTAGTTTAAAAGAGACAACATATTTTACTTATAAATACTCACAAATACTTATATCTCTAACATATAAGGATGTAATACATTACCATTTACCAAGATTCTTTACTTTATCTGATACCTATTTCTTGTGAGTTTGTCTTGATTATCTCAAAAAAGTCATTTTACATTTGCTTTGTTTGTATCAGGATCGAAATGCTATCACCTGTAAACTGCTGGTTCAATCCAGATACATGATGATACTCCAGCCCAGTTATTTTGGCAAGACAATGTCATAGGTGGTGCTTGTACTTCGTTTTTTTTTTTTTTTTTTTTGTGAGGAAGATCAGCGCTGAGCTAACATCCGATGCCAGTCCTCCTCTTTTTTTTTTTTTTGCTGAGGAAGATTGGCCTTGAGCTAACATCCATGCCCATCTTCCTCTACTTTATACGGGATGCCGCCACAGCATGGCTTGACAAGCGGTGCGTTGGTGCACGCCCGGGATCCGAACCTGCGAACCCCAGGCCACCAAAGCGGAGTGCGTGCACTTAACTACTGCGCCACCAGGCTGCCCCAGTGCTTGTACTTCTTATTACACCCCCCTCAGGCCGCATGTGATGTCTGGTTGTCATGTTGTTAGGAACACTGGTCTGTGGGTTTGAACATTGATAGACTGATGCTTCAGTATAAAATTTACTGTTATGCATTTTCCACAAAATTATGATCATTTCCTAGATGCATTCATTAATTTGGACTTACAAAATGGTGACTTTTCTAATTTGTTAATTTCTTCTGCATTTATTAGTTGGAAGAACTTTTCCCATCAACTACTTGTTAATTGTGAAATGCATTTTTTGACCACAAAGGCAGGATAAATGCTTGATTCTCTCCCTTTACTTACCAATTTTCAGAATATCAAGTTGTTTCCCTAGCAGCCTCCAAAGGTTTGTTTATTTGTTTATATTTTTAATTTTGGTGAAACACACATGACATAAAATTTACCATCTTAACCATTTTTGAGTGTACAGCTCAGTAGTGTTAAGTACATTCACATTGTTCTGCAACAGATCTCTAGAACTTTTTCGTCTTACAAAACTGAAACTCATATCCATTAAATAGCTCTCCATTTCTCCCTCTCCCAGCACCTAGCATCACCATTCTGCTTTCTGTTTCTGTGAATGTGACTGCTCTAGGTGTCTTATGTAAGTGGAATCATGCAGTCTTTGTCTTTTTGTGACTGGCTTATTGTACTTAGCATAGTGTCCTTAAGATTCATCCATGTTGTAGAATGTGACAGGATTTCCTTCCTTTTTGAGGCTGAATCCAAAGATTTTTTATTATTTTTAAAACTTTTTATTATTTATTTTTTAAATGAACTTGTAGATTTTTATATATTTGCTGTGTTTAAGTCCATTGCACTCATTGTTCTTTTTGGTGCTCAAATTGTCCCGTCCTTGGCCAGCAGGAACCCTTTCAAGATGGCCTCTGAGGCCTTTTGACATGACTCAGTGGTCTTTGATAGCTTCCGTACTTTCTGGTATGACAAGGTTTTCCAGGCTCGTCTTGTACATTTCCTGCCCCAGAACTAGAACAGGGCATTTCCCTAAGGGAACCTGGTTCCTTTTAGTATCTAAATACCGTAGTCTAGGCAGCAATATAGGCTTCCCTTTAACTCTTTCCTAATAATACCTTAATTTTTAAAAAATTTCATAGTAAGTATATAACAGGAATCAACTGTTGTTGAGATGGAAATGTGATCTGTTTCTCTTAACTACACTTAAGAGGAGGGTGACTATCTGTGCAGTGATTTGAAACCATGGCCGCGCATTAGAATCGCTCTGTGAGCCTTAAAAAATCCCAATGGCTGGACCACACCTCAGGCCAATTTTACTAGACTCTGTAGGGGTGGCATTAGGCACCTGGATTTTGCAAACCTCCCCAGGTAGTTCCAGTATGCAGCCAAAGTTGAGAATGCTCATCTAGCAATGAAATCATAACCAAAATAAAATTAAAAAAGAAATACCAAGACTCTGGAAATTCCCTTAGTCCAGAATATATTAGGTTCTAGACTTTTCTGGATGAACTATCTTCTACCAACTTGATTAAGGGGCCTTTGAAAATATGGGAATCTCATAAGTAACCCAATACTACAAATTTCTAATGTGTCTCCTATTTCTGTGTTATAGATCTGAACAAGCGTCAGCCTCAGGCTTGTTGAGGGCACAGTTGGGTCAGCACATGGCCACCTTGAAAGAACGTGATAATTCTATCACAGAAGAGGTAGCTAAGAAGTCTGAAGTTTTCCAGTCAAAAACGTGGACCAGAGGACAGGGGTTAGTAATTTTTATTTTTTTTAATAAGTTTCAAGATGTACAAATTATTCATTTAAGGAAATAGTCATGTTCTTAACAATGGTTAACATATTTGAAAAAAGATTAAATAATAGTGAGGTTTTATGGTTGGTTTTAACTTTCTGCTCTCAGGCCTTTTGCATAGTGTTTTATGTAGGAATCTCAACTCCTTACATAAAGTTGATTCAGGTTTTGGAGCTAACCTAATTAAGCATATCTACCACAGCATTTTCCAAGGAACTTAGAAGCCTCTTGTAGCATCCTGGTTTTCTTTCTCCACTCCATCCAGACCCGGGAAACAGAGCCGTCTTCTGTGGCTGATGTGTGGGCTGGTGGGCGAGAAGGTCCAAGGGAGTGGAGCCTTGTTGTGCCGGGTCCAGCCTAGGCTAAGGAGTTTGTGTTTAATTGAGTAGATTTTGAAAAGCCGGTAGAGCTTTTCGAGCGGGGCTATAATAAGATTTCTGCTGCGCCTTGGGGAGTTCTGTCTGCTTGGATTAGGACTGAGACGGAGAGGAGCGAGCCCTGCTGTGGGTCAGACAAGACAGCAAGGGGCCTGACTCAGGAGCTGGCACAGAGGGGAGTGTGAACTGCTGAAGAGACAAGGGAACCGATGGAGCAGATTCCCAAGGAAAGCAGGATGGGCTCCAACCCAGGAGCCCAGATTTAGAGCATTCCCATCGTAGTCCTTGTCATTCCCTGGAAAAGCCATATATTCAGAGAGATGGCCTTTCCTTTCCTAAATTTAATGTCTTGTGAACGTGTCTAGTTTCATGTATGTTTTCTCATCCTTATATGTAATATAGGGTTTTCTGGCTTTGATCCTTTTTATTTTTATCATGCACAAAGTTCGAGGATTCTGCATGTGCCCCTCCCGGAGGCGCGGCTTGCCATCTCTGCACTGAAGTGACACACCTGTGTGGCTGTGCGGTCCAGAGCCTCGGCCATCACCCCTCAAGCCTCTCAGAGCACCTTCAGTCCTTCTCAAGCCCCCCTTTCTTTGCCCCTTTGATTAAAAGAGAGTAGAAGTGCTTTTTTAAGCATTTCAAACATACAAACAGAGAGTGATAAAATGAACCCAGGAATCCCATGCCTACCAGCCCAGACTCACATGTGTCGTTACCATTGCACCCTATTTATTTCAGACCTGCTCCTCATCTTCCTTCTCCTCATCTTCCTACCCCTCCTCCTTTTCCCCCTCCCTCTTGGCTTTTCTCTCTCCCCCTTTCACGCACCTTCCCTCCCTTCTTCTGCTCTTTCTCTCCTCTTCTTCTCCCCTCCTTTTCTCCTTCTCCTCCTCTCCCTCCTCTAACCTCCTTCCTCCCCAATTTCTTTCTCCTGAAATAAATTATTATGGAGATACAGCCCCTGTGCGCTTCTCCTCAAGCCCCTGCCCCTTTTCAGAGGTAATCTTGTGCTATCCTTCCCACACATATTTTCATTTCACTGCACTTCCTGTGACTCAATAAATAACCTATAGTTTTGTTTTGTTTGAGGTATGATACCAGTTATGTGAATGTTCTTTGAGAAAGAACCATGTTCTTGAGGAAAAACAGAACCTGTGTTTTTTAGATCTGTTCCACACCTATTGATAAATGTAGATCTTTTTTTTTTTTCTTTCTTTCTTTTTTTAAGTCAGGAAGATTAGCCCTGAGCTAACATCTGTTGCCAATCCTCCTCTTTTTACTGAGGAAGATTGGCCCTGGGCTAACATCCGTGCCCATCTTCCTCTACTTTATATGTAGGATGCCTGCCACAGGATGGCTTGATGCACCTGCCATGCATATGTCCACGCCTGGGATCCCAACTTGTGAACCCTGGGCCGCTGAAGCGGAGCAGGGGAACTTAACCACTCTGCCACTGGGCTGGCCCAATAAATGTAGATCCTAAGAAGGATTTGTTTTCCGGTTTTGTTGTCCATTTTCTCTAGTACCATTTTGTAACAACATTGTATTCCATTCTTGTTCACTCGAGTAGGTCACATCTCAGCCGTGTCAAGGCTGAAATAAGCAGTGGTCCACTGCCCTTTCCTATCTAGTCATCTTCTTTTAAAAAGGTGTTGTTTATATTAGAAAACATATTCCCAGTTCCAGACAACCAATCCACTCATAATTTTTCAAATAATAACTCCATTATTTTTTTTTTAAAGGATCTCTCAGTGTTGCTTGGTTTTTTGTTTTTTTTTTTTAATTTTATTTATTTATTTTTTCCCCCAAAGCCCCAGTAGATAGTTGTGTCATAGTTGCACATCCTTCTAGTTGCTGTATGTGGGACGCGGCCTCAACATGGCCGGAGAAGCCGTGCGTCGGTGCGCGCCCGGGATCTGAACCCGGGCCGCCAGCAGCGGAGTGCGCGCACCCAACCGCCAAGCCACGGGGCCGGCCCAATAACTCCATTATTAATGAGAAGGGGCTGCCCAATTAATAACTTATGAATCAAGTGCTATTCTGCCTCCCCTCGTAGGTTTTTTGTTCCCTTTTAAATCATCCTGATCTCATCTTAGTGACAATCATAAAAATTACCAATAAATTAATCACAAAATCTGTCCTTAAAAATCGAAGTAAGCAGGCAGTTTCTGAAACGGTTAGGTTGTGACTGAAGAAATGCACAGCCGTAAAGAACAATGTTACCAAAATGACGTGGGCAGGGCAAGCCTTGCGAACTTTAGAACAAAATGCTTTTGTGAGTTCTAGGACTGCTTTGATTTACATGTCATGCTTTTACTATTAGCAAAATCAAGTATCTTTGGTTGTTTCCCTGTATTGAAACAATATACACCTTTAGTAAATAGCATGAGTTACATATTTCTCTGTAGATAAAAATCTTAAAAATAAGAGATTTTCAAAATTTAAGAAAGTTCTACTAAAAATTACTTGGCTAAGAGTCTAATGCAGCTCAGAAATATTTACTTTGATCTCTTGGGTAAATGGCTAATTAAACAGTCACGTGTAAATGATGTTTACCTGTGGGTCCCCTTGCTGTCAGCTAGAGTCAGTCCTGTCTCTTGAGTAAATACATCATTAAAGCCGCTGAAACTCAGATTATGTCCCCTTGAGACCAGATAAGATCCACAGCACCCCCATACCCTATTAGGCAATTACATAATTGAGCTGCAGGCTTTTAAATCAGAAAAATTTATAATTACTTTATGTGGAAAAAAAAATGAGTTGGGTGCTTCATTAAAACACAAAGTGCCTTAATACTCCTTCTCTCCTAAGTAATGTCTGTTTCCACCGAGGAGAACTTCTCCAGGGAAAGCAGAGTGGCTTACTGGTGGCACTCATAGAGTGCCCCCACCACACATACCAGAAAGACACATGACTAGTCACAGAAATCCCTTCATCTCTCCCTAAGGATCGACTGTTCTCTTGGTCTTCTCTCTTGAATACTCATTTGCTGGCTCATATGAATACTTTCCCCTTTCTTTTAATTGCTGCACAGATAAAATCCCCTTCCTATAACTTAGACATACCTTAGGTGATGATGCTTGCATTTCTCTTTAAACATTGAAAAATTACTTCTGGTGTGCAAGAGGAAGGTTCTTGAGGAAAAAGTCAGTTAAATCTGTGTATTAGGGGAAATTGTCATCTGCTGTCTACATCCGTGGTTTTTAATTCTCCTGCTTTTCTGTCTCTGCATTAACAGCACTGATTTACATACAGAAGGAAATGTAATTTTATTAAATGCTTTCACATTCGCTTTCTGTTTGTATTTGTACCATCCATCGCAGAAATCAGATTCCTTTGGAGCTAGCATGTGTTTTTCTTAAAAAACTAGCAGGAAAAAAAGAAAACCAAACTTGGAATATTAAGGTAAACAAAAAGGAGAAAATAAAATTGCCCGTTGACGTTGTGGTGTATGGTTTTTAATATTTAATATATTGGCAAACATGGGTTGTACTGTTTGTGTCCATAGCTTCTTTTTTTCCCACTTGTCACAAGTGAACTTCCTTTCATACCATCACATGTTCTTCTACATCATTTCCAACAGCTGTGCAGAGACCCCTGTGTGGCTATTCCACTGTCCCTTTAACCAGCCTCTTGTTCAACATTTAAGTTGTTTTTAATTTTTCCTGTAGTAAAAAAATTTCAAAGAACATCTGAGCAATTCAGTTTGTACAAATATCCATGCTATTTCCTTAGAATGAATTCCTAGATGTAGAGTTGTTAGGTCGAAGGGAATGCGTGTCTTTCAGCCTTTTGCTCTGCACTGCCAGATCTCACTCTGGAGGGGTCATCAAAGTCACAAGGAATGGAGGAAAATATATATATATATAATCTGAGCTCTTTATGAAACTGGGTGCTATCAACCTTTTTTTTTTTGAGCACCAAATTGAGAAGTGCAAATGACATCCAATTTTTTTGTTCATTTGACCTTTATATTTACCATTGAGGTCAAACTTTTCCCCTACCTATTTGTGAGCCCTTTGTGGTTCTTCTTTTATAATTTGCCAGTTCGTGTCCTTTGCTCATTTTTCTATTAGGTTAGTAATGTTTTTCTTGTTGACTTGTAAGAATTGTTTTTATATAAATTCGTACAATTTGTTGCAATATTTTGAGCAGTTTGATTTTTGCCTTTCATTTTTCTTAATGATATTTTGGACACAAAGTCTTTTCCGTTATTATCTTCATCTGTCTATTTATGCATTTGAATATCACAGTTAAGTTTCTGGATATAAATTAAGAGGCAGCCTAGATGACTCTTGGGGTTCTAGACCTAGCAGGAACCGTAACTGACCTTTGAGAAAAATTCTGGTAGAATTGAGCCAGTAATTCTAAGTGTCCTGCTAAGTGTAAATCATAGGACGATTTGCCTTTCTAAGATGTCAAATATGACCATCAGTCATTCTACAAATAGTGTGTGCCTTGGCATTGAATTTCTAAGCCTTTTCTCCTGGCTCCTGGGAAGGCAGAAAAGTGAGGAACTAGTTTGTTCTATTGACTTAGGCTCCAGACTGCTGAGAACAGTGAGACAGTCCCCAGTCTCCCTCCTGGGCTCCAAATGTATGAAATCAAAGAGAGCCTTTATTAGCTAACAGATAAGTTGAGACCCAAGCATAGTCTATTCATAAGCACCATCAGGAGGCCCATGGTAAAAGTGTTGTCTGGTGGCATTTTTCAGATAGAGAGCTCCAATTTGCAGAGCCCATTCAGTCCCAGCATGAGCTGTGTAAAGCAGCTTGTTCCCTCTTCTCTGGGCTTTTGTTTCTTTGTAGGTATGGGTTAGTGTTGTCAGTTTCAGACTGCAAGCTCCTTCAAATTGGGGACTTCCTTAGAAATATGCCTGGCTAAAGCATCTGCAAACAGTACATCCTGAGAATGTATTACAGATGTTTTTCCTGACTCTGCAGAAGTTGTTTTTGACTAGAAACCTCTAACCATTCCTTGTCTGAGATTGACTTTTGTTTCTGTCCCTGCTTATCATTATTACCTGCTTATTAGGGATTTATATTGTGGGTTCCCTTATGAATGACCCATTGGGCAGATCTGCTGCTCTCTTTCTTGGCTCTGTGGTCCAGTAAAGTGAAGCCAACCATTCTCATGTAATTTGACCATCCATCAAAATCCTTATAAAATAAAAGACTCATCTTTGAGAAATTATCTCTAGGATTATCTTAAAAGATGAGTCCTTTTATAAACATCTCTATCAAAAAAGTAAGAGAAATCCTAGAGATAAGAGTATTGAGTAGTGAAGATAAATGGGATAAAATATATGAAATAAGTGAAAACCTGCAGTATGCCCACTACTTTATTTACCTCACCATGGTAAAAAAAAAAAAAAAGAGGGCAGAGTGTAGAACTAGTAGCAGTGGTGGTATTCTTATCAAGTATACAAGGACTTATTAGAAAGACATTTGCAGGATTATTATAGCATTTTATTCTGTGTTCTTTTGAAACCCAGTTGGAACCCAGCTAAAGCAAAAGAGGGTCTTAATATGAAAGAGGTGCACAAAACAGTGAGATAAATTGTGTGTCATCATTGAGGGCCCAGTTACAAGTAATCTGAGTCATTGACAATCCAAAACAGTTTCCATTATCTGCAAATTCTACAGTAAAAAGTGTAGAAAGTCCTTTAACAATTTTATTCTTAAAATATGTGTTAAAACAGTGGCTCTTACGAAGTCATGCCAAGAAATTATTAGTTACAGCTATTGCATAAGGTAATACGACGAAGAAATACATATTTGAGGCTCTCTCAGAATGTTTGAATTATTTTAGGAAAAGAAAATTATAACTTTCACTTCAGAATTTGGGTCAGTTCTTTTTGTTCATATTCTAAAATGCTTTTCATAGATCCAGGATGATTGGGCACACAGAATAGGAGCTTATCTCTCTGTGGAAGCAGACAGACTAGAGCAGGAGAGGTGGAGGTCTGGAAATGAGACAGGCCACAGTGGTCCAGCTTGCGCACTGACAGTTGAGAGATGGCAGGTCAAGGAGGTGACACTATTCTTCACACCTGTCTTCCTGGACAGATTCTGGAAGCAGGTGCAGTACAGTGGTCCATGTAGGCAGCTGGGATTGAGGCATTATGGCAGCCAGTGATGGGAACCAGCCCTGGCCTGAGCTTCGAGGGCAGGACTCTACACCTGAACCCCAGTATGCAGAAACAGGGATACAATGCAGGTCATCCCAACAGAGAATTGTCACAACTCGAGTAAAATTCAGGGACTACTTTATGTAAATAGAGGAAGAGCTCCTGGTTACTAGAACTGGACCACAGACAGGTGCTGGCTACAAGGCTAACTTGACACCAAGTCCTTCGGCCGAGGAGACTAGAATTCCTTAAATCCCCTAAAATCAGCTGCTCCGGCCCCTAGGATAGGCCGTGGATCCAGGTGGCCAGCTGGTCCAGGGGAGGGCAGAGGGCAGGAGCCTTGCAGGGATATCAAGGCCGATGGCAGTGGCCTTGTATGTTCAAAGCCAAACTTACAAGGCAAGATCTTCCATATTCTGCCTCTGTGATTCTTCCTGTCAGGGCATCTTCATGAGAAGAGATGATTATCTTCCCCCTTGTTCACTAGAGAATTCTGTTGTTACCCCTTCGCTCTCAAACTAAAGATGACCTATGAGGCTTTGTCCAGTTTTGCTCTTCATATTAACTTGTAGAGTCTCGTGTCCATTCTACAGGTTGAGTTGGACATTTCCTTGTATTTACTACTGTTGCCAGAGACCAGGGAAAGGTCAGCACCACCACCGAGATTTCCTCTCCCAGCAGCCTGGGCAAATCACCACTTCCAAGTAGGAAATGAGAGAGAAACACACTCTGGCAGCGGGACAATGTCATCATTGGTTGTTTAACTCTTGTTACCAGTATAGTTTTATTTCTTGGGGGAAGAGTGTTGACCTAGAAATTAAGAGACATGGGTATTTACCTGTCCTGTTAATTTTTACTTTTTCTCTGCCTCTCAAGTTGGCTGTGATAAAATCTGTGCCCACCTCCCTGCCCAGGACACATGAGGCGATATGGGTAAGACAATTTGGTGCCCTTTGAAAACAGATAGGCAGTGTGGCTAGTAAGTTTCCTGAGCTCCCCAGCAGACTTAGCAGCAAAGTGCAGAGTGTGTTTATCCTTGATTGACAATTATGCTTTAAAATAAGGGCAATTCTCTTTTTGCTTAGTGTCTCCTTCTCAGCCACCAAGTTTTTCTACAGTCTTCTCATTTGAGGGAAGTTCAGGGGTCATTTCTGGAAGGATGGGGATACTGCAAGGTCACATTTTTCCACATCTCTTTCTCAATCCAAACCAACAGCATTCATGCAATGAGAGAGTCGATCTTGGATAAACCAGCCCAGGTTCACAAGAGTGGTCACATTTCACATACGTACTTCACAAGCAGAACACTTCAGCATGACATAAGATTCAGGCCACAAAAAAATGTATTATTACAAGTGTAAGTTGTTGTAAAGAATTAAATTATGCTGCAAAATAATCAGATGTTATTTTATCTTGAAGACATTTTAATTTCAATTAAATGTCAGGAAGCAAATTAAATCCAAAGTAAAGCTTAACCTAAAATTATGTCTGAAGGCTGGGTCTTTGAGACCAACGGGAATGTGGCTAGAGTTTATTTTTATTTCTTTTAAACACTGTAGGCAGCAGCGTTATTGAAAAAAGCCCCTACAGAAGAGTGTGACGACAGTTCGGCCGTTCACAGTAATGAATCATCTTGCAGCTTGCCATCTATTCTGAATGACAGTAGTGGAATAAAGGAAGCGAAACCCACTCTATGGCTCAACAGTGTTCTTACAAGGGAACAAGGTAACTGTTGTTAAAGGGTCTGTCCACAGCAAAAACGCATTCAGAGTCAACGCAAACACCCTTTCTCAAGGTGTACCTATAAAAAAGCAGACTCAAGAACACTTCTAATTTTAATATGTATAATATGTTATTTGTTTTATACCACCTTCCAATAAATATATGTTTTCATTCAGTCTAACAGGAATAGGAAACCTAATTGTAGATCTGCTGTCCTGCTGAATTTCCAATAAAATAAGTTTTTATAAATTGAAATCTTAACAGGACTAAGCACTTGGCAGTAGATAATTATTATCATCCCACAAAGATGAAGATGATTCTATGAAAATGAGTCCATCAAGTACTTCACATAGAGTACTGTGAAGTTTTTGATATCACTTAATAGAATTTACTCATAATTGGTAAACATTCTTTTTAATTATAATAGAACCTTTTATAAGTTTAAACAGATGATTAAGAATCAGAGTTTATGCCCCCCAAAACTTAATAACCAATTTTTAGTATCCAGAAATTGTGATTATTATTTTTTTTTAAAGATTTTATTTATTTATTTTTCCCCCCAAAGCCCCAGTAGATAGTTGTCTGTCATAGCTGCACATCCTTCTAGTTGCTGTATGTGGGACGCGGCCTCAGCATGGCTGGAGAAGCGGTACGTCGGTGCGCGCCCAGAATCCGAACCCGGGCCGCCAGCAGCGGAGCGCGCGCACTTAACCGCTAAGCCACGGGGCCGGCCCGAAAATTGTGATTATTTTAACGTTATTGTTAAGACATGCCAATAAACCGCTATAATGTATTCCCAAGAGAGCTATGAGTTGCTCAGGATATATTCAGAAGCTGATACACATGCACAGGATTTGAGGCTCGCTTGTTTTAAGCCCCAGTCAAATTTGATGTCAGGCTAAATCATTTTGCATGAAAGCAACATAGAGATACCTTAGTTTTAGAATAGGTTTCTTTTTAGGAACAGTACTATTTCAGACAAGAAATAAACTAAGCAAAGAAAGGAGGTGGGGAAGCAGTGAAAATAAAAGGAATGGCAGTTAAGAAAAAAAAAAAGCAAAGGCCTATTCCGTCAATATAACCTTGAAATACACTTTTATTATCTTGTGTTTGATTTTTAGACGTTTCAAGTGGCTGCGGAGACGAGGGCAAGGAAGAGAGCATGGCAGCAAAGATTCCAATCACAGGTAAAGTTATGGTTGCCTAAGAGTTTCAAACACAGGATTCAACCTTGTTTTATAATCAGAACATTCTAGGTTAGTGGTGTGTGGACTCTGCTAAGAGCAAGTATATTCAACTACTACGTGCTGGAGGGGACGATTAATTGTAAGAGCATGATGTGTGCGCTTACATTAGCAGAAACTGAGGTGGAAAATAAGCATGCCTATTGAATTCTTCATGATCATGTTACACAGTTACACGTGTGAGCACCCCATCACATAGCCTTTCAGCACCTGCGTCTGTGTGACAACGTCAGTCTCCGTGGGGAACACCAGTCATTGTGTGGCCAACTACAGCTGTTTCTGATTTTACTCTTTTCTTTCCTGTGATAATTGAATGTGTCTCATTAAAATAAGAGCAGGAAAAAAAAAAAATGCCAGACAAGAAGCTTGCTTGTGCCTCAGTTACAAAGCCCATGTGATAATTTAAAAATTTTAGCAGTAACGTTTCATCAAGACCTATTAAGATTTCTGCACATGTATTACGCTTGTTTAGCTGGAATCTGAATATCATTACATTTTTAGTTTTAGAATATCAACAGCAGCAATGAGTATTCTGAACAGAGTTCTATTTGTCATACGTCTAAATTTACTAGGATCTTATTTTGTAAAGTGGTACACTACTTCATTATAAATTCAAAGGTCTGACTTTAAATATTTATACAAGTAACCACACCACTGCACTGCGGTACTGAGGCATGCATCTGCATATGTGGTCGTTTTGTTGTTTATAAGCGGAAAAGAATAGCTTTCTTTTATGACAATACAATTCATAGCCTGATGATTAATTTTTTAAACTCATGTTTCTGTGATGAACTCTGGTTTTGAAAAAAGAGTTTATAATAGAGCAATTATTGTATATATTCTGCATCAGATAATATTTCATTCCGAAATACAGAGGTTTTCTTTTCTTTTAAACATTTTCCCAGTGATATGTTTATTGCATTTTTATTCTTCATTTTGAGAAAACTCTGGTAGCGTTCCCTCTTTATTTTTTTGTTAGTAGAAGTGTAGATGATCCCAAATTGCAGATAATCAAGAAGTCATTTGGAGACTTTTCTCTTGCATTTATCTTTGAATGCAGAAGTATCTAATGATCTCTGAATTTATTTCAGTTAAAATTATAAAGACTTATTGGAGAGAAACCAGGAAGTGATCTCGTTGCCCATTCTTGCTTCTCTTTTCAGTATTCTTTCCAGTCATTCCCTGCTGTGAGCAGATGACTGTCCTCAAAATTAGTGCAAACGTTATTTTCTCATAGACTTTCTTTATAAGAGAAGAGATAGTTAAGTACTGGAGTTTCAAATCTTTCTTTTTTTCTTGTAGAAAGAGGTGTGATGTGCCTAGAAATAATAAGGGCTATTTACCATTAAGATTTTTAAAGAAATTTTAATTCCAACAACCTACCATCAGTCAATTAATAGTTGGCAGTTTTAAAAAAATGCTTTGTGGGGCCAGCCCGGTGGCGTAGTGGTTAAGTTTGCACGCTCTGCTTTGGCGGCCCGGGGTTCATGGGTTCAGATCCTGGGCGCGGACCTACACCCTGCTCATCAAGCCATGTTATGGAGGCATCCTACATACAAAATAGAGGAAGATTGAGAAAGATGTTAGCTCAGAGACAATCTTCCTCAAACAAAAAGAGGAAGATTGGCAACAGATGTTAGCTCAGGGCCAATCTTCCTCACCAAAAAAAAAAAAAAAAAGAAATAAAGAAAAAAATCCTTTGTGCCTGTTGCATGCCAAAGTTTTAGACATATAAAATAACTTGGGAGATATAAAAATAAACTTTCAAAGCCATTTACTTTGAGCATTTCCATTCTGTCCTCGCCACCATACTCTCTTTCTTCTTTGCTCCCCACCCGCTGGACTTCCCATGAAATTAATGTTTGAGGGCCTCATGTGCCTTGACTCTTTAATGCTGTTGTCATGTCTGTGATTGAAACTACTTTGCTCTCTAAGTTCTTTTTTCCCCAGTTTTTTAAATTGAGATATAATTGACATATAACATTGTAATAGTTTAATCTCTAAGTTCTTGACCATTATCTCTTTATTAAATCTTTGTGTCTTTGGCATAATTATTGGAGATTTGGCCTTGGTAGAGTAAAGCAGGTATATAGTTTGATTTAAGATAGAGTCTGGGGCCAGCCCAGTGGCGCAAGTGGTTAAGTACGCGCGCTCCACTGTGGCAGCCCAGGGTTCTCAGGCTCAGATACCGGGAGTGTACCGACGCACTGCTTGTCAAGCCATGCTGTGGCAGCATCCCATATAAAGTAGAGGAAGATGGGCATGGATGTTAGCTCAGGGCCAATCTTCCTCAGCAAAAAAAAGAGGAGGATTGGCATGGGATGTTAGCTCAGGGCTGAGCTTCCTCACAAAGAAAAAAAAAAAAGATAGACTCTGCCTCCCCCTTTATAATAGTTTTATTGAGACTTTCCTGTTTTATGGGCTGCATTCCTTCTAGAATATTCCAAAGAAAAGGAATATTCCAGAGGCTGTTCTCAGGGTTGAGGGGATGTTGCAATTGAGCCTGGGCTTTGGCATCAGCCGTCAGTGTCAGCATTTTACTCCCTGCTCTATTTCTCCACCTCCCTGAGCCTCTGTACTGGGAAAGCAGACATACCACCTGGCAAGATGGTCTTAAAGTTTACATGAGATCGTGTGTGTGCAAGTGCCAGGCGTGCACTACACACTCAATACATGTAAGCTGCGATTTATAATAATAATATTCATGTGAATGTTAGTAGTAGTATTGATCTTCTGCACTGGCCCCACAGTCCCCAGTTTTTCAAACCAATGCCATCTAGTTAAAAGGAATCTCACAAAGCAAACTCAAAGAGGAAAAGAAGCAGGGGGCTGGGGGTACAGTGCCACAGAAAGCATAATCCTGAGACGAGTCTTGGAAAGGCATCTGAACACCACCTCCTGAATTGCGGTAGCCACTTGGGACCAAGACTCGCCCAAGCCCTGTGCTGCCATAATTCCTCCTAGACAGTGCTTCCCAGTGGTACCGCTAAATTAGTTTCTGCAAGAAATTTCCACTTAAGAACTCAATTGATGATTTGAATCCAGAAGGATATTTACCCCATCAAAAAGGAATCTTGAGGAGAGTTGCATGATATTTTTGGAACTTCTAATTAGTCCCGTGGAGAAACCCTTAGAGAAGAATCACAACAACGTGGTGCAGTGGCTCCTGGGGCTCTCACTGGTCAAGGCCCAGCATCTCTGCCTGTGAGTGCCTGTGTGCCATAACTCTTACAGGCTCACAGGTGAGGGCGTTGCAGGGCACACGGTTCCCAGGCGACAGTCCTCCCCTGCTGTGCCACCTCACCGTGTGGATGGGCGGATGCAGCGTTTCCCCAAGCGTGTTCTGTGCAGGCTCCACCCCGAAAATGCTTCAGGGAATACACATTCTCTGACCAAATCCCGCATAATCGCGCTCTCCCTCTGCAACATGCACAGTGCAGGGAGCACGTTGAAAACTTTTAGACTTTCAGTAAATGACCCATTTAAAGGTGTGAACTTAAAGTTTCAAATAATTATCTTCTATTTGAAAATGGAATCCTTCCTATGAACAGCCAACAGAATTAATATTCTGTGGAACATGTTTTGGGAAATATACACAGATATACACAGAATGTTTTTTAAAACCTTGAGTCTAATGAGGGCACCAGTATTCTTAATACCCTAAAATTATCGTCAACGTTTTCCCATGAGTCCTTTTTGTGGGAATCTCCCTTGTGGATGAGATTGCTTTATAATGAAGCTTTGGCTACTTTAGTGTAACTAAACCCAGTTGATGTTATGATTGAAAGTTACTTGTTAAAGCTGCTTCCTGAATTGACGAATTGACGACCAGCATGTTCCAGTAGTGAGTTTGGACAGTCCAGAAGTGCTCTTCTTTAGTGTGGGTCCTTCTGCGTGACTATTTGCTTTACAGCCGTCTCAGAGGAGATGTAGTAGAGAAAGACACCGAAGTGAACCCAGGCAGGCACCAGGAGTTTGGGCAGAATGGAGGGGAAGCTCTGAATGATGAGGGCCCTGGGGAAGTTTAACCTGAGAAGGGTACAAAAGCTATCTTTAAATATTTGCGAGGCCTCCACGTACAAGACAGAACGTTGATCAAGCGTAATTTTAGAGTCTCTCAGGGGGCTCTGTGTGTGAGTGGTGCAGGGAAGGAATTCACAGCTCAGTAATGGAAGAACTTTCTAGCTCTTCTTTGAGGCAAAACCAAGCTGAGTGTCTTCCAGGTATAAGATTCTGTGCTGGGTGCTTGAACCATGGCAGGAACCTACTCTCTAGAGGGACACTGTGGAAGGAATTCTTGTTTCTGGAACTGACGTTCCTTCTAATGCTAAGAGACTGTGATTCTCATTCCATATGAAAGAAGTCAAATGTGCCAATATTCTCATTTCTTTATTTCCCTTTCTTATTTGCTTATCACTTCCAAACATAGGTCTCCTTGGCAGAGGGGCTCATCCTTAAAGAGTTTGCTGTCACTCTGAAGGCATCTGCTTTGTTAATCATTTGCAGAGTGTTGGTTTCATAAGTTGAGCTCCTGCAATCTGTGCTAAGATTTACATAGAAACCCTCCCGTACACAGACCCACACACACAACCAGAATAAATATTCCCACAGCCTGTATGATCTGTTGTTGTTAACACAATCTACCCCTTTCATTAGTCTGGTTGTTCACAGTGAAGAATTAAGGTAGAAATCAAAGAATAATTTTGATATCTATGAATGTGTGGTTTTCTCCCTATAATAGATAGTATATCATTTGCATGTATATTACACCTTTACTTTGGCTAAGTCCTGGGAATAAGACTGGGTCCTTGCCCCTCCTAAGTCTTCATCATCTCTGATCCTCACAACAGTCCTGTGGGGTAAACATTAGGGACCCATTCTACAGTCAGTCCAACAGAAACTTAGGAAGGTTGAGTCCTGCTCAAGGCCATATAGCTAGTGTGTTGGATCTTGAATCGAACTCAAACTTCAAGATTTAATCCCTGAACTCCTTCTGTTCCACCAGCCTGCTGCTTTCGTTTTACAAGAGAGGCGACTGCATCAAGGTGTCTGGATTAATTAAACATCAGTGTATATCATCACAAAAGATGAGCTCCACAAGGATGCTTTGCGAGTGATGATGAGCGAAGCTATACCTTTCCTTTCTCTCGTGTTAGGCCTAGAGAGGTGGGCACTTGCAAGGATTTCCGAGTATGGATTTTGCCAGGAGGTGTGTGTGCCCTTTATACAGCGGGGCGAGCCTGAGTACACGTGCAGGACTAGAATACTCAGGTCAGTGCTTCCCTGGAACACTTAGACCAGGATTAAAGCCATGCTTATCTAGATTATGAGGGAAAATCTCATCTGAACTACTTATACCCCCAAGTGAAATTTCCCACGTTGGCAATTTTATTTGTATTCATACTGAATTTACCTCTGAGAGTGAAGTGAGTTTTAGTTTTAGCAAGTGACACAGGTTATGCTAAATGTCATAGAAACCCGTCACCTGACACGGTATCTGGCACACAACACAGTGGGCACTCAGTTTGTCAAACGAATGAATAAAAACGAGTTGGAATCCAAAGATTAAGGAGTTTCCTTAAATGCTTGTTGATTCAGGCCAGAACGCTGTCTCTTTCACTCAGTCACTCTACCAATACTTTCCCCACCCCACGTGCCCATCCTGGCAAAACTCATCTCCTTAAGCTCCGTGTGAAAAGGGCTCTCAGCTTTTATCTGAAGAGGATTAAGCCTCTAAGAATGTCCATTCAGCCTCTCATTCTTTTGACTCCTATTCTCTCGGTCAAGCTGTGTTGAAAGTGGTTGCCTGACAGTGCCGTTTCTCACTGATATTCTTTGGCAAGCTGAAATATTCAATGTCATACTAAGGTATGTCCATTTAGAAGCTGTGAGGGAGGTCAGCCACTTGGGGTTCTGGGCAGTGCTTCTCAAAACGTTATTGCTTGAGTTTTACATCAAATTGGAAAAGGCTGGGAACATACAATAGCCAGGTTGTCATTGGTGACTGGATTTACCCTGGGAGAGAAGACTGTGGTGACAACGTTGGACGCCAGAGTACAGTGGCGTAACACTCCACTAAGGAGACTTTACTAAGAATGTGTCTCACCTGTCCTGTCCCAGAAATGCACGAGGATCAGGAAAGACGTGTTACCTGCCAAGCCTGGGAGCCCCAACTCGTGCAAAACCAGGGGAACCATCTCATGCTGCTGGATTGTCCATTGCAGTCCCTGTGGCCCTGTCTCTGTGGTAGATGTCAGGCTGCTGGGGCTTCCCCTTTGCTGCTACAGCAAAGCGTCTTCACTCATGACATTGCAGGGCGGTGGTGTTTGTTTAACATGGTCAGTAAAGAATGAAAGGCACCTTTCTGAAGAGTGTTTTTGATTGGTTGCTCCTGCATTCAAGGAAATTAATTCATAAATGCCTAGAGAAATTCTCCTTGGTCGTTGACAGTAGAATCCTGGGTGGATACCTATGCCCCAGCCACACCCTTGACCAGTTACATCAGAACCTCTAGGGGTGGGGCTCAGGCATCAGTCTTTTATAACACCCCCAGGTGACTCCCCAGGTTTGAGAACCATGGAGCAGGGGGTCTCAAAGCTGAAAGAGCCTTTGTAGGTCATGTTGTGAAACACCTTCATTTTATGCAAGAGACTCAAGTGGGGAGAGAAGAGGTTGGGCTTCAGATATTTTAATAAAATCGAGGATCATGAAGTGTATTATTTTCCTAGGGCTATTGTAACAAAGTACCACAAACTTAAAACAACAGAAATGTATTCTCTCCCAGTTCTGGATGCCAGAAGTCTAAACCAAAGGCCAGCAGTGCCGTGCTCCTGAAGGCTCTAGGGGAGAAGGCTTCCTTGCCTGTTGCAGCTTCTGGTGGCTCTCAGTTTGTGACAGCTTGACTTCAGTCTCTGCCTCCATCAGCACATCACCTTCTTTTCTGTCTCTGTGTCCACTCTTCCTGTCAGGATGCCTGTCATTGGATTTAGGGCCCACCACAAATCTAGGATGATTTCATCTTGAGATCCTTAACTAATTACATCTGCAAAGAACCTATTTCCAAATAAGGTCACATTCTGAGGTTCTGGGTGGACATGAATTTTAGGGGAGACATCATTCAACCCACTGTAGGGGGTGAAGAGAGATTTCTTCATATTTTACATTTCTAACATCTAGTTCATCTTATACATTGATTATTCCTGACCCTACTATAATGCTAATGATAATATTATTGTCTTTATTTCTGATTCTTCTCATTATATAAATCATTGAATGCAAATTGCTAAAAATATTGTTTTTAAAAATATTTAATTATGCCAATAAAATATAGCTTCCTGATCAAGATTACTCAATCTTTGAAAAGTTCAAGATTGCATGACTTGGAGAGTTAAAAATTCCCCTCCCATGGCTGAACAATGTTAAGTGGCAGGCACTATGGTTATAAATTTACATATGAAGTAATACCAGCGGAACTGTTCAGTTCAGTTTTGGAACATTCGTTAAAGTTCAGTTACAAGCCTGACATTTATTTTCAAGTGTAATTGTTGAATTACTCCGTAGAAATTAAGAATGTGATGTAAATTTTTTTTTTTTAACTGAGGAAGATTCACCCTGAGCTAACATCTGTTGCCAATCTTCCTCTTGTTTTTGCTTGAGGAAGGCTAGCCCTAGGCTAACATCTGTGCCAGTCTTCCTCTATTTTGTATGTGGGTCGCCGCCACAGCATGGCTGACAAGTTGTATAGGTTGGTACCCAGGATCCGAGCCTGCGAACCCAGGCTGCCGAAGCGGAGCATGCCGAACTTAACCACTATGCCATAGGGCTGGCCCCTAAATATTTATTTTCTGAAGCAGCTTCAGGCAACTCATGTGAAGTAGGAGTTTCTCTTCTCTGTACATCAGCAGTCTCTGAGAGCACAGAGAAACCTTGGCAATAGATTTACAGGCCCACAACACTGGGGGAGTGGAGTTTATTGCAGAAAGTCTGGACATGAAAAGTGATTCTCGTCATGGATCCAACCTATGTATTTCAGGTTCACATTGACTTATGGCCTTTGAAAAAAATCCTAAATATAGATGAGTTTTCTGTATTTTCAGAATTGTGAAGGCACCCATATCCTAATATTTTCTTGTTTTCATTTGAGCAGATTACTAGACAAATGACTTCTGGATTTTCAGTGATAATATTTATCTTTAGAATTAATTTTAGAAATATATGTCACAATTTTTATTTTATTTTACAAAAATGACTATGTTTGCTGCATCAGCAACACATCTAGTAACAGTGTGGAAAAAAATTTGCATGGGTGTAGAAATATGTGAAAAGTAACAGCACTGGGAAACTCAGTGGACAGAAAATACTTTTCAAATTTAATTTTTAAATTTCTACATACTTCCTATAGGAATAGTAATTCCCCTTCCTTACTCAAAGATGCCCAGTTCTTTGTTGGTTCAAGGTTGTTTTTCTATTTGTAGTGATGGTATTGTTTGCATCTCCCTTTGTTACTCCTTTTCCGGGCCCAACTTTTCTTTCTTTCATTAGGGATTTCTGCGCAAGCCAGAGGCAGATTCTCTGCCTGGAGACACCCCTAGAGGCTGGTGAACCCTGCCTCTCTCTGGTTCTTGTAATGAGTTGTTAAAAGCACTTTTTCATCAAATATTTTCTTTTTCTTTTTCTTTCTAGATTTAGAAGTATTTTAGCAGGTGTACATTTGCATATAAAAGAGAATAAAAGATAAGAAGTTGAGGCTTTTTCTTTCTTCCCTCCTCAACATCATCTCTCTCCTATCTCCCTTTATTCAGCATGTTTTCGCTTTCCTTCTCTGGCTGTTTCCATTTTCTAGACACGAAATGCATATCCAAAAAAAAAAAAAAACAATCTCAGTGATTCTTCACCACTTTGTAGGAAGATAGATGATTGGGTTTGGCTGGCTTATGTAACAAAGTAGGGAAAAACATATTTATCTCTTTGTGTCATCAGTCTGGAATTAATAGCCAAGGATGGATTTTAACCCCCTGGACTCCTTTATTTTATGTTTTAAATTGCAATATTTTCTACTTTTTAAATTAAATCTTGACACAGATTTGAGTGTATAATAGATGCTTGACTGAGAGATCCAGAACTGAAAGCTTGAGCATGCAGATATATTTGTTTCTGTGTGTACCAGAACATTCTAATTGACAATAATTGTATTCTTTAGAAATATTTGTTTTATCTAATTATACGCACTTCTCAATAATTTTCTGAGAGTTTGACATGACTAATGAGCGGAAACGTTTCTCTGGAGTTCTCAGTCACAGGCTGGAAAGTAAAGCCTTAAGGGGCTACCTAGTCCTCGAATTTGCAGACTTAGGGTTTACTTGCAGTTGAGAAGACTCAAGTCTTTTCTCCTTGGAACTGGAGGAACTCGGCCCCCACTTGTCTATAGCAGGCTGATTTGAACTCTAGACTTGTTACTTTTGCTCTTTTGTTCGTTCATTCATTTCGTAACTATAAATCTGCAGGGCAATACAGTGCAGCTTTGAACTGCTTGATTCTTCACTATCCTTCTTCCTTCTAGGAGAGCCTGGGCCTGAGTTACCAGAAACTTCATGCCCGTAGCTTTGCCTACTTGACTTATGAAGTTGGCGTCCTGGCCAAGACCTCTAGGCTTTTCCAGGAGGAGGTCTGAATTGTTCGAGTGCCCCTAGCAAGACGTAGACTCTTGCCTCCAAAGAGTCTGAAGCCTGGTCTATTTGATACAAGCAGCTACTTAAAAACCTCCACACAGCTCTTGCAGCCTGCCTTGATAGTGTGTTCCCGGGTCTCTCAGCTCTGTCAACTACGGAAGCTTTTGCTAACATCTAGCTTATATCCCTTGGCTGAAGTTTTTCTCCGAGTGTTCTTGTGCCACTTTTAGGGAACACAGAAAAAATTGCTCACCACCATCTAGTTTCGAGGTTTCCAATGTGTTCTGTTTGGCCTGTGCAGTGTTGCATTTTTTTTTTTTAAGAAAGGCAGGAGTCTGGCAAGACTAGGCCCACTTTCCCACCTGGCAGCAGTTGGCTGTAGCCGGAGAACAGCTGTCCCCCCTGGCCAGGCATGTGCTCTCCAGCTGGCCAGACTCACTTCTCTGTGCTACCTGCTTGGCCCCAGAGCATCTGCATTTATAATCCTGCCCTGTCCAATCTATGCAATTTCTGTTCTTAAACCCTCTTCCCTTGTTTCTACGCAGGCTATGTAGCCTTTATCCTCTCATTGTTATTTTTTAACCAAACCTTAATTTTGTTTTTCCTTTTTGGGTTGTTTCCCAGTCCTTCAAATGTTTTGTGCAGCTCTTCTGACTAAAACAGGGGTGACTGAGGGTGTGATACATGCCATGGGAGAATGACCACAGCTCTGAGCATCTGCTGCCCGACACAGACCTCCTGTTAGACAGCAGCACCTGCCGCCTGCTCCAACCCCTCTGGCTGGTTTGGTGTCTTGGTCCTGCCTCAGTTAGTGTTTCTTCCTCCAAGTGAATACACTTAATCCTTTCACCTTTTAAACTTCACTTTGCCCTTAAACCACACGAGGAAGCATGCATCGGGGATGGGAGCAGGCCATGTGCCCAGCAGTCCTCAGCTTGATTTTGCCAACCCTCTATTACTTAGGTCAGGGCGGCTATGTCCCAGATAAAAATTGTCCGGGTGAGCTTCACTGACTTTCCGCTTAGAGAAGGGCTACAGAAGGTTTAAAGATCAAATACCAGTAAGGAGCTATGGCTGGGAAGCGGGGTGGGCTCTGGGAGAACGAGACTGGAGAGACAAGCTACATCCCTCCAAAACTGTGTACGGTTGAAAGCAGACTCAGGGCAGCCTTGAAGGGAAAGGCCAGTTACAGAGTCCAAGTCCTTCAAGAAGCAAGGGAAGGGTAGATCCTACAATTCCTCACCCACAAGAAAAGAAACTTTGTAACTATGTATGGTGACTGATGTTAACTAACTGTGGTGATCATTTCACAATATGTACAAATATTGGATCATTATGTTGCATACCTGAAACTAATATAATGCTGTATGTTGATTATACTTCAATTAAAAAAAAAGAATAAGAGGAAGGAAGAGAAGGAAACCAGAATGGAAAGTGTGTGGAACATGGAAATGGCCTTTCTTTTCCAGAGTGGTAAAATAAAATGGTCCCTTGCTGCTAATGTGAATTCACTTCACATTCCTCCTTTGCTAGACTCAGACCAGTGATAATATCCGTACTGTCCTATATTTGGACAGAATACTTAATCCTCCCAAATGTGAAATTAACTCACAACTACTAGCTTTATATTTTTCACGAAAATCTTCTCCTAAAAATAAAAGGCACGTGTTTTCTGAGGAGCAGGAGAGCCAGCTCACTGGAGTCAGATGATTTACCTCACAACAATAGATGAGAGGAAAGCCTAACTCCAGCTTCCAGCTGCCAGGAGCCTTTGTTTACCAAGAAGCTACTCTTTTTTTCTTTTCCTATTCTTTTTTTTTTTTAACTTTTATCTTTGCTCTCTTTTCCTTGACCAAGTCAGTATAATTGAGTGCAGAAATAGCATATGGTCATTATGATCTGGACTTGTATCCTAAAAGCTGAAAAACTTTTTGGTTGATCTTTATAGAATAAAAACAAAACAGAACATTTTTACCTCTTTTACAGTGATTCCTTACCTTTTTAGAATTCTTTGATTTTATTGATACTTCTCCTCTCCCAAAAGTACCTTACCACAAATCTGAAGTAATATAGGTAGTAGGACTGACAGGAGAGTGTTATGATGCTGTCCTAGGACAGTGGGACTAATCTACAGCAAGAAACACTTTCTGTCCTAGGCCAGTACCCAACACATATACACAAGTTATGCAAAACAGTACTTTCCCCTTCTGCATGCATGACATCTGGTGTTTTCTTTATTAAATTTGTCAAAATACTAGTTCAGGTTTGCCCAACTAATATCACAATCCAGCAATGTTAAAAAGTGTTGCCTTAGGATTTATTATTTTCAGAGTTGAGTCCCTGATCTGTACATATTTTAACTATATAGCATTTAATATTTCAAAATATGATGCTCATTTTAAGTACTTATTTTTATCTTGATTGATTCTCAGTAGGGCAAGATAAGTTACATTTGTATTCGTCAGTGTGACGGTAGTTTTAATCCAGTAATAAGGGGCTCATGGTTAAGTTCTTAAATTGAACCAGCAAAAGCAGGAAAGCAGTGATTGCCAGCCTCCGGTGCTGACAGCAGGAGTCCTTTTGTTTGTGGCCATGTTGGAGATGTGGACGTGGATGCTGTTTTGTTATGTCTGTGCTAAAACTCTATTTCTCCAGCCTCTCTTTCATCCAGGCATCCTTGAGCCTTGAGGTAATGGGAAAGTTGTGTCTCTCAGGTTCTTTACGTTATCATTATTTATTGTTTTTCCCAACAGTCTTCCCCACTTTAACTTACAGCAGACACTGTTAACAGTCCTGCAGGGTAAGGGTGTCCTGTGGGTGCCCAGGCTGCTGCTGACCCCTCTGGGGCACCTGGCTTTGCTCCCTGCAGATGCTCTTCTCTGTCCCTACGATGAGCCTGGTTAGATTTTCTCAGCGGTGGGTCCCCCAGCTCATCCTGCTGCCGCCTCCCCTTCCTGACCTTCCCGCCCCTCACTCAGCCCAGAGACCCCACACTCGAATGTGCAAGCCTGAGGGCCAGGGCAGCGCGTGCTGCAGAGGACCAGCTGCCCAACCAAGGCAGTCAGTTATGTGTCTTCTGATTCATTCCTGTAGCCGCTTCTGCAAGGCCTGGACTGGAGAGAAACCATTTTACTGTGAGTTGAACCTATCCACAGACCCACTCAAAATAATGACTAGAATTTGGCCACCTCAAATACATTCATACAACTTGACTTCGAGTCTTGAAACCTGGGTTCAACTAAATTGTTTTTCGTTTGTTTGTTTTCAGAGTTTCTAAAAAGGGACAGTTCAAAAAACTAATTTGCATGCATTTGAAAAGTGTTAACATCGTAGGAGGAATTCAAGAAACTTGTTTCTAGGTAGTAGAAAATTCAGTATTTCTGTGTATTTTTTTCACACCTAAAGCAGTTAATAACAATTTAGCAATATCATATATCCAATCAGTGTTCAGTCAGGAGCCAAGCAGATATCTTTTCAGTTGATGTTTTTTGATGAGTAGCCAAACTGTGCCATTGCACTGCATTTGGCTCATATGTCTCTTAAGTAGCGTCACCATATAATTTATTGTCTAAATTAGGAAACTTTTGATTAACAAAAGACAACTCTATTAATTATTATGCTGGGACAACAGGCAGAAACCTGAATTGTCATGGACAAATTCTACTTTTTATTTTAATTGTGGTAAAAAATACATAACTTTAAATTTACCATCTTAACTGTTCTTAAGTGTGCAGCTCAGTAGTGTTAAGTATATTCACATTGTTGTGCAACAGATCTCTAGAACTTTTTCATCTTGCAATACTGAAACACTATACCCACTAAACACTAATACTCCCTCCCCCTTCTTCCCAGCCCTTAATAACCACCTTTCCACTTTCTGTTTCTATGATTTTGACCACTTTTGTTACTTCATATGAGTGGAATCATACAGTACTTGGCCTCTTGTGACTGGCTTATTTCGCTTAGTATAAGGTCCTCAGGGTTCATCTACACTGTAGTATGTGACAGGATTTCCTTCTTTTTAAAGGCTGCATAATATTCCATTGTATGTACATGCCACATTTTCTTTATCCATTCAACTATTGATGGACATTTGGGTTGCTTCCACCTCTTGGCCATTGTGGAAAATGCTGTGATGAACAAGGGTGTGCCAATAACTCTTTGAGATCCTGTTTTTAGTTCTTTTGGATATATACCCAGAGTGGATTGCTGGATCATATAGTAATTCTATTTTTAATTTGTTGAGGAAGCTCCATACTGTTTTCCCTAATAGCTACACCCACCAGCAGTGCACAAGAGTTCCGATTTGTCCACATCCTCCACAACGCTGATTTTCTGTTCTTTTGATAGTGGCCATCCTGATGGGTGTGAGGTGATATCTCATTGTGGTTTTGATTTACGTTTCCCTGGTGATTAGTGATTTTGAGCATCTTTTCATGTGCTTATTGACCATTTGTATATGGAGAAATGTCTATTCAAGCACTTTGCCCATTTTTAATCGGGTTATTTGATTTTTGTTATTGTTGTCGAGTGGTAGAAGTTCCTTATATATTCTGGATATTAACCCGTTTTCAAATATATGATTTCAGTTATTTTCTCCCATTGTGTAGGTTGCCTTTTCACTCTGTTGATTGTTTCCTTTGACATGCAAAAGTTAAGTTTGAGATAGTCCTGTGTGTCTATTTTTAATTTTGTTGACTGTGCTTTTGGTGTCATATCCAAGAAATCGTTGCCAAAACCAATGTCCTGAAGCTTTTCTCCTATGTTTTCTTCTGGGAATTTAATAGTTTTCAGTCTTATGTTTAAGTCTTTAACCCTTTTTGAGTTGATTTTGTGTATGGTATAAGGTAAGGGTCCAACTTCATTCTTTTGCATGTGGATATCCAGTTATCTGTGCCTTTTTTTAAATCTGTAGAAACAAAAGCCTACCAGTTGCTGAAGTGGTCTACCCTTCAGGATAATACAAATCAAACTGAAGACAGGTTCCAAAAGGCAGATGCTTCTGCATCACAACTGTCAGGTAAGTGAGCAGATTCAGCACTCACAGCCAGTGTCTAGGTGACCCAAGGCAGCAGCTAGTGCTGTGCTCAGGGAAGGGTGGTCATTCTTTGAAAGTTTCTGGAGTTTGCTTTGTAATAAGCTATCACTGGATCAGAATCAGCCAGTACTTTTTCAGTCCTTAACAAACAAGAATTTGGAAGAGTCTTCCCTCCTGGATATGTGCCAGCCCTGGCATGGCGATGGTCCTTACAGGCCCTTGGATTATACCTGGCATGTCATGATAGTAACTTGTCGCTAAGTACCACAGGAGACGCCCCAAATTCTTTCTTTTCCCACATCTTCCAGTTTCTTAATCATCAATGGGGAACATCATCCTGGGCTATTTTCCCTCACCAGAATGTTGGAAAACTTTGGGTTTTTTAAATGAAAAGACTGTAAATCCCAGTAAAGCTAAATTTTAAGCTTAAGTGTAGTTCCTTCAATCTAGGATTTTTGTTTTAATTGTAATTTTCTTTGTTTTCGTATACTTTATTGCATTTTTATTATTTTCATTGGTTTTTATTTTATTACACCTTTTTTTTAGTATGTCACTTCAGCTCCCTTTGTGCAAGTAAATGGATTCATACAGAAGGAAGTACACCTTAGTCACTTCCTTATCCTTACATAAACCACCATTCCATAATTTCACCCATCAGAATGAACAGTGATCTCTTAACATCACATAATTCCCAGGCCATATCCAGATTTCCCAATTGTCTCAAAGATGTCTATATCAGACAGGCATTTTTTCGAGGGACATATGGTGCATTAGACTTAGCTGTCTGTCTTCAGAGAGCTATTTCCTAGATAATATTAGTGTTAGAATTGGTTGCTGCAAAATTCTGTTATTTTGGTTGTTTTGAGGATTCAGTGAGCCACTGCAGGCGAAATGCCCAGCACAGGGCCTGTTAGAGAGCAGCCCTCGGCGACTGCTGGCCGCGGTGGTGCTGGGTGTTATGTGAACTCCGCGAATGTGAGACATTGTAGTTGGCTGAGGTATGAAGCAGGGCCTCTGCCCCGATGGAGGGCTTCATCACTTTGGAAAGATGTAGCACTCGTGAGCCCTTAACCGTTTGCTTTTCACCACTTTCTTCACATTTGAGTCACAGAATTAGAATCCAGAGAGATTTAGAAAGTATTTATCCAACCCCCTCATTTCACAAAAGGAGGCGACAAGAGAGTAGCACCTCCCTCGGAGCCTTACAGCCAGTTAGCAGACACACGTGGTTGGAAAGTGACTCCACACATCTATGTTTGGTAAGTTTATTTTATATGGATAGTTAATTGGACAAGTTCAAAGGATGAGTAAATTTGACATAAGTTGTAGTCCCTTGGATGTATATCAAAAATGTTGGGGGCCGGCCTCATGGCTTAGCGGTTAAGTGCACGTGCTCCGCTACTGGCGGCCCGGTTCGCATCCCGGGCACACACCGACGCACCGCTTCTGCAGCCATGCTGAGGCCGCGTCCCACATACAGCAACTAGAAGGATGCGCAACTATGACATACAACTATCTACTGGGGCTTTGGGGGAAAAAAGGAAGGAGGATTGGCAATAGATGTTAGCTCAGAGCCGGTTTTCCTCAGCAAAAAGAGGAGGATTAGCATGGATGTTAGCTCAGGGCTCATCTTCCTCACACACACAAAAAAATGTTGGTACTATTAATATACTAATGATTAATGTATTTGTTTATTAATTTATTCATAAGCGATACTTTATAGGTTGTATAATCAAGCACCCCTAGATTCAGTTCCCTCACTCCACACTCAAATTTACACTATGTGCTTTGCAAGATTCCACATTTTCCTGCGTTGGGATCATAGAAGTCCTTCTGGTGGTGTCAGCCGTCTCTGAGGTCAGATACGGCCTCTGGCGTTTAGTTTACGTGTGCTCACACAATACTTTTCACTCTCACTCTCACTCTCTCGCTCTCACTCTGATCCTGGGGACTTCTCTGAGCTCCAAAGAGAAGCAGGAGGCAGGCTGGCAGGGTGGAGGGAAATGGAAGCCACGTACCCCGTGGTTAGCGTACCCCGCTACTGCTGTTACAGGTAGTGGTGAGGATGGGCACCCTGAACTCAGGAGCCACCCCAAATCTGACTATTGAAGAAGCAGTGCATGTTTCAGTTACTTTCTGCATCAGATGTGTTAGGTCTCTGCCTCTGGACCTGTCACTAAGGAAAGCCACTGCAACCTTGCGCCTTCTTTTCCATGTCTGAAAAGGCCTTATGCTGGTAAGCACATGGAAACCCTCTTCAGGCTGAGCACGGACACATTGTTAAGAGAATGGCTTGGCTGCAGAGGTTACATGCAGGCAAGCAGGTTACAGGATAGAAACTCAGCAAATGCCTTTTGCAGAGACACCCATGCACTCTCTATCCGTGATCTCAGGTGACTGCCAGTTAAGAATCAGAATTGAAGCAGAAACATCCAAGGCTGAAGTCACCCAGGGGGCAGAGGTCAAGGATTGCCCTGCACGCTGATAGCATCATGGGAACAGTCTGGTTCCCCTGGCTCCAGGAAAGAGGTGGATTGTGTATCTTCCCCATCAACTTTTTCAGGCTGGTTAAAGAGTGGCCTTGATGGTTTTCAATGGAGATTCAGTCTCTCCTGGGAGATGGAAAAACAGAGGATTTGGCAGAGGGCTTAAGGGTGGGTGGGGTGGGTAACTGTCATCCAGCGGTGTCAGTTATTTCTGAGACCTGGTTCCCAGCACCCATTATTTTGATGATCCCTTGCTGCCCATGTGTTATAACAAGGTGAATTATCCAGTGCATGGTGCTGTAGTAGAGACCCGTGTGCTCACATGTGCATCGTGGTCATTTGGAATAGAGCTCTTCGAATGATTTTATTTTTTATTTTTTGTGGCTTCTAAGTATCACCGGAAAACGCTCCACTTCCTTTCAGAGTTCTATCAACATGTTCCTTGCCTCAGAAGCTCCCTGCCTTCTGTGGCTTGAGCAGCATCTTCCCCTGTTGACATTTGTTTCACCAAAGTTATTGTGAGCCCTCTTCTTCACTCGTTGCTGCGTGGTGGCTGACACTCCCTCTCCATGTTTGTGCTTCTCACAGGTTTGAATATTGGCAGCGGTACATTCAAGACAAAGACAACTAACAAAATCGCTTCGGAAGCTAGTTTTTCATCTAGTGAAGGAAGTCGTTTGTCAAGGTAAAGTCCTGAAAG
This sequence comes from Diceros bicornis minor, assembly GCF_020826845.1. Lineage (NCBI taxonomy): Eukaryota > Metazoa > Chordata > Mammalia > Perissodactyla > Rhinocerotidae > Diceros > Diceros bicornis. The sequence goes on along the minus strand of NW_026690864.1, from coordinate 1,010,013 downwards.
CCTGTCTAAATAGTGGCAACAAGATGAGAAATGTCGCTACGCAATGAATTAAACTCCGGCCGCGTGTTCTTTTGTTTTGTGACTTGATGGAAGGTTATGGTTTGGGGTTTTGTTTATCTAAAATAACAGTTGAAACTTTAGTCTACCTTTGAAAATATTTGCACCAGAGCCAAGTATTGTTTTGCAGCTGTTGTTTCCTTGGTTTAAGACTCAATTGACACCTCAGTGAACCACGAATTAGCGTCTACAGCTGCTCGCAGTAGGGCTGCTTAGAGACCACACAATGGAGGGTGTAGGAAAAGGGCAGAGAGAAAAATGTCAGGCCTTAAAGGAAATAAAGTGGCCTGTTTCTTCTTTCTGAGATGGCTGATACATATACTAGCAATTTCTGGTTATTTGTTTTTGTATTCCTGTTTCTTACCAAGTATTTGGGCTAAATTATTCTTTCCTTTCCTGATACTTTCTTCCTTATTTTCCATAAAGGACAAAATGTATTTTTTCAGTTTTGTTAAACAGTAGCACTTCTTGTAAGTTTTTCAAGCAATGATAAGTGAGTTGTGTGCGAGATTTGTCATCAACATAAAATACTGATCAGGCAAGGGCACTGAGTCACTGGGGAAGAATTTATAGATGGGAGTGGAAGCAGTCACCTGCTGAAATACCTCCCTTGTTGCTTTGGGCTAAATATCATTTAAAACAGCCCAAGTCTCCTTTAGTAATAGCATTTCTCATTAAAAAGATGTCCTTTAGATGACTGCATTCCATTTGAATTAGTTGCTTGCCCCTGATGAAATTTTAAAGCAGGAACTTTACATTTCTCATGTTCCTTAATTTTGATGATGAAGTTTAACTTATTTATTCATTTATTTAGTTGCTTCTGCTTTTGGTGTCAGATCTAAGAGTCCATTGCCAAATACAAGGTCATGAAGATTTATGCCTGTGTGTTCTTCTAAGTGTTTTATAGTTTTAGCTCTTCAATTTAAGTGTATGATCCATTTTGAGTAAACTTTTGCTTATGGGATAAGGTTAGGGTCTAACTTCATTCTTTTGCATATAGCTATTCAATTGTCACAGCACCATGGGCACTCTTGTGAAAAATCAGTTGACCATAGGTGTATAGGTTTATTTCTGGTCTTTCAGTTCTGTTCCATTGATCTGTATGTTTGTCCTTGTACCAGTACCACACTGTCTTGACAACTGTTGCTTTGTAGTAACTTTTGCAATTGGGAAGTATGAGTCTTACACTATTTATTCTTCTTTTTCAGAATTGTTTTGTTAGCTGTAGCTTGTTGCCTTAGAATTCCGTATGAATTTAGAATCAACTTCAGAGTATAAGTTTTGCATTTCTTTGGTTAATTTATTCCTGGTTTTGGATACTATTGTGAATGGAATTGTTTTCTTAATTTTACTTTTGGGTTTTTCAATGCAAATGTATAGAAATTCAATTGGGTTTTGTATATTGATCTTGTATCCTGCAACCTTGCTGAACTCATTTATTACTTCTAATAGTTTTTTGGTAGACTCCTTAGGATTTTCTATATACAGGATCACTTCATGCAAATAGAGATAGTTTTACCTCCTCCTTTCCGATATAGATGCCTTTTATTTCTTTTTCTTGCCTAAATGCCCTGGTTAGAACCTCCGCTACAATTTAGAATAGAAATGGCAAGAGTGGAAATCTTTGTCTTGTTCCTAATCTTAAAGGGAAACCATCCAGTATGTCACCATTAAGTATGATGTTAACTGGAGATTTTTTGTAGATGCCCTTTATATTGAGGAACTTCCCTTCTGTTCCTAGTTTATTGAGTTTTTTTTAAATCATGAAAGCGTGTTGGATTTTGTCAAATGCTTTTTCCTACATCTGCTGAGTTGGTCTTGTGATTTTTTGTTTTTCATTCTATTTGTATGATGTATTACATTAATTGTTTTTGGACGTTAAACCAGCTTTGCATCCCTAGGATAAATCCCACTTGGTCATGGTGTATAATTCTCTTTATATATTGCTAGATTCAGTTAGCTAGTATTTTGTTGAGGACTTTTACATCCATGTTGGTAAGAGATATTAGTCTGTAGTTTTGTTTTCTTTTTTTTTTTGGTGAGGAAGATTAGCCCTGAGCTAACATCCGTTGCCAATCTTCCTCTTCTTGCAGAGGACGATTGGCCCTGGGGTAACATCCGTGCCCATCTTCCTCTATTTATTTTTTTTAATATGGGACACCGCCATAGCATGGCTTGACAAGCGGTCCATCAGTCCATACCCGGGATCCAAACCTGTGAACCCTGGGCCGCCACAGTGGAGCGTGCAAACTTAATCTCTACGCCACCAGGCTGGCCCCTGTAGTTTTTCTTTCTTGTGACATCTTTGTCTGACTTTGGTATCGGGGTAATATTAGCCCCATAAAATGTAGTGGAAAGTGTTTCTTCCTCTTCTTTTTTTTTTTTTTTTGTAAGAATTGGTGTTAATTCTTCCTTGAGTGTTTGGTAGATTTCAGCGGTGAAACCATTTATGCCTGGGCTTTTCTTTGTGCATAGTTTGTGGATTACTGATTCAATCTCTTCACTTATTATAGGTTTATTCAGATTATCTTGAGTCATTTTTGTAGTTTGTGTTTTTCTAGTAATTTGTGTATTTCATCTAAGTTATCTAATTTGTGTACTATTATTCATAGTATTTGTTTATAATCCTTTTTGTTTCTGTAAGGTTGGTAATCTTGTCCTGTCTTTTTTTTTTTTTTCCTTCAGTTTTGTCTTTTTTTTAATTGATGTTTTAATAGTTTTTAACATTGTGAAATTTTGGGTTGTACATGTTTGTTTGTCCATCACCATATATATGTCTCCCTTCAACCCTTGTGCCCACCCCCCACCCCCATTGCCCCTGGTAACCACAATACAGTTTTCTCTGTCCATGTGTTGGTTTATATTCCACATATGAATGAGATCATACAGTGTTTGTCTTTCTCTTTCTGGCTTCCTTCATTTAACATAATACCCTCCAGGCCCATCCATGTTGTTGCAAATGGGACGATTTTGTCTTTTTTTATGGCTGAGTAGTATTCCATTGTATATATACACCACATTTTCTTGATCCAGTCATCAGTCGAGGGACACTTAGGTTGCTTCCACTTCTTGCTATGGTGAATAATGCTGCAATGAACATAGGGGTGCATAAGGCCCTTGGGATTTTTGATTTCAGATTCGTTGGATAGATTCCCAGTAGTGGGATAGCTGGATCATAGCGCATCTCTATTTTTAATTCTTTGAGGAATCTCCATACCGTTCTCCATAGAGGCTGCACCAGTTTGCATTCCCACCAGCTGTGTACGAGGGTTCCTGTTTCTCCACATCCTCTCCAGTGTTTGTTGTTTTTTGTCTTGGTGATTATAGCCATTCTAACGGGCGTGAGGTGATATCTTAGTGTTGTTTTCTCTCTTTTGTTTTTGATTCAAGTAATTTGAATCTTCTCTCTTGTTCTTGGTCAGACTGGACAGAGGTTTGTCAATTGTGTTGATCTCTTCAAAGAACCAGCGTTTTCTGATTTCCCTTTAGATTTCTTCTTCGACTCATTGGTTATTCATGAATGTGTTGTTTAATTCCCACATATTTATGAATTTGCCAGATTTATTCCTACTATTGATTTCTAATTTTATTTTATTATGGTTGGAGAACATACTTTGTATTATTTTTCTGCTTTTAAATTTATTGGGGTTTGTTCTATAGCCCAACATTTGATCTGTTCTGGAGAATGTTCCCTATGTACTTGAGAATGTATATTCTGTTGTTGGATGGAGTGCTCTGTAGAAGTCTGTTAGATCTGGTTGGTTTGTAGTGTTGTTCAAGTCGTCTATTTCCTTGTTGATCTTCTGTCTAATTGTTCTATACATTATTGAAAGTGGGGTATTGAAGTCTCCAACTATTGTTGAATTGTCTGTTTTCATTTCTATTAAAAGTTTCATGTATTTCAATGCTCCATTAATAGATGCATATATGTTTTTAATTGTTATGTCTTGAACTATTGACCATTTCATCATTATAAAATGTCACTGTCTCTAGTATTCTTGTTTTAAAGTCTATTTTGTCTGATGTTAGTCCAGCCAATCCAGCTTTCTTGTGGTTGCTGTTTGCATGATATTTGTCCCCATCTATTTACTTTCAGTGTTTTTGTCTCTGTGACTCTCGTGTGTCTCCTGTAGACAACATATAGTTGGATCATGTTTTTTTTAAATCCAATCTAACAATCTTTCCCTTTTGATTGTTCAATCTATTCACATTTAATGTTACTGATATAGTTGGATTTACATCGGCCATTTTAGTTTTTGTTTTCTATATGTATTTTCTAATGTAGCATTTTAATTTCATTAGTGATCTTTTTTTTAGTTTTTTTTTTTTGGAATTTTTTTACGTAATTGCTCTAGGGTTTACTATACACGTCTCATCAGCTTTAGATTTGTACTAGCTGAATTTGGGTAATATGTAGAACCTTTACTGCTATGCAGCTTGATTCCCATTTTCCCTTTTTTTTTTGATATTGTTGTTATATGTATTATATCTGTTAATGTTACAAACTCAACATTGCATTGTTATAATTATCATTTTACCATCTGCAGTCATTTCCTTAGCTCATTGCAACTTTGCTTCCATCCACCTCCTTTTGGGCTGTTACTAGGAAATATATTACACTTATATTAAATTGTGCGTTTTAAGCCATGATACGTTGTGTGATATTATTTTATACAATTGGTTTTTAAATCAGTTAAGAATAGAAAGGATAAAAAATATGTATAATTACCTTTACTGGGGTCACTTGTTTTCAGCCTGAAGAACTTTCTTTAGTATTTCTTGTAAATCAGGTCTACTAGCAATGAATTCTCTCAATTTTTGTTTATCTGGCAAAGTCTTTATTTTTTCTTCATTTTTGAACAGTACCTTTCCTGAATATAGAATTCTTAGTTAACAGTTTTTTCCTTCAGCACTTTATATGTGCTATCCCACTGCCTTCTGGCCTCCATTGTTTTGTCCCAAACTAGCGTGGGACAAAAGGAGAATTTACTGGCTCATAGAATTAAAGAATAGGTTTACCAACCAAACTGCAGGAAGAGGGATTTAGCTGTACTCAAAAACCACTGGAACCAGGGACTTAAATCTGCTTCTCTCATTGCGGACTGGCAGCAAGTCCCATTCTCTTTCAGCTTTCAGCTATCTGGGAGGGACTGCCTTACCACCTTCCTGTGGTTCTCAGTTCAAAAATGCTGGGCAAGGACTCTCAATGGCCCAATTTGCCCAGCTGTTCAATCACCTACCTTGTGTGTGGTCTTACAAGAACACAGCACCTCCTAGGGGAACCAAATACTTGACGAGGAGGGCCTGTTTCCAGAAGAAATGAGGGACTTCACAATAGACATAATACTCCGGAATAGTTCTGGCTGTCCTTAAGTGAAACATGGGCTAACCATTTCTCTTAATTTCCACACCAGCAGTTTAAACAGTTTAAAGAAGTTTAAAGTGGCATCAGACCACAGAGGAAGGGGCAGTAAATATTTGCACACCAGGTAGCAAGGAGAAATACTTTCATAAAGGCCTCTTGAGGTGAGCCTTTAGGACTGAGCGTGATTTGTCAAGCCAAGAGGGGATTCCATGGAGAAACACTTCCAGGCTTGAACAAATGGACATAAATATCTCTTCTTCCAGATCTCTTTGTATATGCTTAAAAAAAGGATTTGAAGCCATCAGAAAATAAAGGATAAAAGCATCCTGTTAGTGTAAGGACAGAGCATTAAATGATCTTTACTTGGACTGAAACACAGCAGTATGAATAAGCAAGTAACTTAACCCCTTTACAGCTTGGCTTTCTCATCTGTTCCATGAAGATGATAATATGTAACACTCTCAGAAGGTTCACGTGACAATTAAATGAGATAATCACTTAGCCAAAGCTTTAGTATGTGGTAAGCGCTCAAATAAATGCTGGAGAGTGATATCAGCAATTATTTTATACTCATAAATGTAGCTGGAAGGTTCAATTAGATGCTAAATGCCGGCTAGATCCCATTTTATAACTAAAGGGAGTTACGCAAACCAGCCATCATTCGTGTAAAATACCTAAAAATATTCCTTTTCATAGTCCAAGTATGTACTGTGGCACAAAACCGGGAGAAACCAGGACATAGAAATAATGAGTGTGTTTAGATGCTTTGATTCTACTCTGAATTGAGATGGGTGAGAAAAAGGAGGTGATCAAACCGGCAAGGAAGACCTACCTCCCCGGGCGCCTGCGGAGCACGGGGATCCCGGCCCAGTGGAAGCCGAGGGCTGGGGAAGCAAGACGCCGGCGCAGCCCGGGATTCCCCGCGACTCACATGAGGTCGACCTCGGGCTTCAGGGCTGGCACCACTGAAAGCTAACGCCGCAAGCGAGGCCAGCCGCAGCCCCCACCACCCGGTCAGCCGTAGAACCCCGAATCCGACAACCAGCCCGGCCGCGAGCCTCCTTCCCGGCTTCCCCTGCGGCGGCGGCGCCGTGACATCACTTCCCGTCGACGGCGCGCACGTGGGAGGAAGTCCCGGTGCCGCGGCTGCGGCTCCCGCCTGTCTGTCTGGTTACGTTCGTCGGGGGCCGCGCCGCTGCTATGGGAGGCCCGGCTTTCTCTCGCTGGCTCAGCCGCAAGTCCCCGTCCATCCTTGTCAACTGCGTGGAAGAGAAGGTGAGGAGGTGCGTGGCGGCAAGCCCGGAGCCCCAGCGCGTCTGGGCCGCGGCCCTCGGGACCCGCTGCCTGTCCCCGGGGTGCTGCGCCGGGGCCCGCGCTGCTCTGTGGGCCCCGCGGGCGGCCGCGGCCCGACACGCGGTTGGTCGCCAACACTCGTGTTTGGGGCCCTGGGAGAGCAGCCTCGGCGGGGCGAGGGCCGAGCGGGGTCTGTGCTCGCTGGAGGGCTGCTCCTCCCTGCCCGCTTTTTCCGGCCCGGAAGGCCCCGCCCGAGGCTGTTTCCTCTCGGCGCAGCGCGTTTCGGGTTTCAGAACAGGCTCGAAGGTGTTGGGCTGCACACGCCTGGCCCGCTGAGTTAGCTGGGGAGCTAGGCGCACGTGTTGATCCCAGCCTCTCACAACCTTGTAAAGTAACCCCCCCGCGGCGAGCTTTCTGTTGTTTACTGCCCGTGCTCGAAAGGTTTTCTCCTGGTGTGAAAGGACTGTTGTTGCTGTTTTAGATCCTACGGTGAAAGCAGCATCTTAGAAACGTCTAGGACGAGACAGAAGTCTCATAAGTGCCCCCTTCTCTAGGTGCCCCGACTGCTGGACAGAAGGCTTGTTGAAATTTTCAGAATTCCTGGATGCACTTAAATACTTGGTTGGTTGTTTGTTAATGTATGTGTCGACTTCTGGCCATTATTGAGTTTTCTCTTTATCGTTCCGTGATCCCGTCCGAGTTCGATTTTGTGCTTGGAATTTCTGGATTGGGAAGGTTCAGCGGCGCTTCATGCCCCTCGCCCCTTCGTTTTTGAAGGAAGTGCCCATCAGTCACAGTGAACTGCATTCTTTTGCTGAGGTTGGTGAGATCTTGATTTTTACTTAGCTCCTATCCAGGAGGAACCGAAAGCCTGGTTTTGACGGCAGTTTCAGTATTCCTTGTGTTTTTCCCAAAGAGAAACTGTTAAACTGAATGCTGGTTTCCTTTGTTTTTAAAACTTCCATCAAACTTGACTTGCATCTCATCCCATTTCTACTCTGTAGAGATAACCATTTTTAACTGTTTTGGTTCTGTTTCTAGATATCATGATTATGCCTGTTTTATTGGTTTTGGATCTATCTATTGAATTCTAGCTATGATAGAAGAGGATTGCGTCACTTATGCGGCATCCCCTGCCCCATTCCTAATAGTAAATCACTGTCTTTATTTCTTCTCTTGGTAAGCTTTATAACTGAGTAATGTGTCTTTTTTATTACGTCTTCTATTTAAAGTATCCCTTGACTTCTCACTTTCTAAGGTTAGGTATTAGCTTTTCTACCTCTGCTGCTCTTACTCTTCACCCCAAGCTTGCCAGCTGTCCTTTTGCCTTGTTGGCATCCCAAATTAAATTGTCAGGGCTTTGGCTATATATGGGATTGTTTTAAAAGCTGAAAAATCAAATAGTATTGTAAATTCTTGTCACTTTCCAGATTCAAGTTATGCTGTGATACTGTTTCTTTTCTTGTGCTACTTTTGTCTTTTTCTTGGTGTTCTCTTTCTGTTTTCCTCTTTATACGGTTCCACATCCAAACTCGCTGTTTTATTAGGTCTATCAAGTCCTCTTTCTTCTTGGAGACTCCTTCTTGAGGTCTTTATTTCTGTTGCTGTCACACCTGGTTCTTTAGGCTTGCTGGAAAGCTGCTTCCTGAGATTTTTAAAAATTCCTTTCTTCAGTTGAGGGTACTATTTTCTGATCATCTTTCTTGGCCTAAATCCTTCCTTGGTTTTTATTCTCAATTGAATTCTTAAGAAATGCCGTGCAGGGTGTGAGTTTTCTGAATCTGTTCTACCCTTGTACACATGAGTGGTCATGAGCTAGGCATCAAGTTCGAGTTTGCAAGTTAGTTTCCCTCAAATCTTTGAAAGTGCTGTTCTTTTGACTTATGTCATCCAGTATTTTTGATGAGTTTTTTTTTTTTTTGGTGAGGAAGACCGGCCCTGAGCTAACATCTGCCAATCCTCCCCTTTTTGCTAAGGAAGACTGGCCCTGGGCTAACATCGTTGCCCATCTTCCTCCACTTTATATGGGACACTGCCACAGCATGGCTTGCCAAGCGGTGCGTCGGTGCCCGCCCGGGGTCCAAACCGGCGAACCCCGGGCCGCCGCAGCGGAGTGCTAGCACTTAACTGGTTGCACCACCGGGCCGGCCCTGTGATGAGAAGTTGAATGTTAATGTGATTTATTTATTTAACTGATACTTATGTAGTATTTAACACATACCAGGCACTGTTCTAGGCACTTTATAGATTAATTTATTAAATTCTCATAACAACCACATGACTACTACTCCTTACTATTATTACTATTACAGATGAGAAAACTGAAGCACAGAGGGGTTAAGTAACGTACTCAGGGTCACTTGGCTAATACATGGCAGAGCCATTGTCAAAATCAGGAAGGCCATGCGCTTAATTTCTATGTTCTGCTTTCGTTCTTTTGTAGTTGATCTATTTTTCTTTCTGAATGTTTTCAAGATCTTTATCCTCGGTAGTGTAAGTGTTCATGATTGTGTACTTAGGTATAGATTCTTTTAAAATTTCAGTTTATTTTGATCGGTGCTTGGCTGACTCTGAGGCTGAGGACTTGTGTTATTCAGTTCTAGGGAATGCTCCTTGATTGTTTCTTGACCTCCTTTTTCACTGCCCTCTCTGAACTCTGGATCCTGGTCCTCCTAGGCTGATTTATTTTTCTTTCGTCTCTCTGTTCTCCCCCTCCTCTCGCAGCTTTATTGAGGTATTATTGACCTACAACAAACTGCACATATTTAAAGTGTACAGTTTAATACATTTTGAGATATGTGTACATCCATGAAACCGTCACCATAATCAAGATAATGAGCGTCACCTCTAAAACATTCCTTCTGGCCCTTTGTTATTCCTCCCTACAACTGTGTGCTGCCTGTCGTTAGTCAACCACTGATTTCTGACTCTGTAGATAAGTTTTCATTTTCTACAATTTTATATACATGAAATTATATAATATGTACTCTTTGTTTTACCTGGCTCAGTTACTTTCATTCAGAATAATTATTTTGAAATTCGCCCATGTTCTTACATATATCAATAGTTCATTTCTTGTTATTTTTGAGTAGTAGTCTGTGTTGTGCATGTATCACATTTTGTTTGTTCCTTCACCTGATTGAGGAACATTTGGATTGTTTCCAGTTTTGGGCTATTAAACAAAACACTTCTGTGAACATTGGTGTACAAGTCTTTGTGTGGACATGTGCTTTCATTTCTTTAGAGAAAATACTCAGGAGTGAAATGGTTGAATTGTGTGGTAGGTGTGTGATTAGTTAAAAACTTGCCAAGCTGTTTTCCAAAGTGGTTGTACGATTTTACATTGCCGCCAGCATGTGTGCAGGTTCTAGTTGCTCCACTCCCTCTCCAGCACTTAGTCTGGTTAGTCTTTTTGAGTTTTAGCTGTTCTAGTCTAGTGTTATCTCATTGTCGTTTTAATTTTCATTTGCCTGATGACAGATGATGTTGACCATCTTTTCAGGTGCTCATTTGCGTGCTGTATATCTTCTCGAGCAAGGTGTCTATTCAGATCTTTTGCTCATTTTTAAGTTGGGTTGTTTGTCTTATTGAATTGTAGAGTTTCTTACGTGTTGATATATCTTTTGCAGGTATTTTCTCCTACTCTGTGGCTTACCTTTTTACTTCTTAACAGTGCACAGAACAGAAGTTTTTAATTTTAATGAAGTCTGTTTTATATATATTTTTTTATATTTCCGCTCTTTGTATTGTATTTAACAATCTTTGCCAAAGCCAAGGTCACTACGATTCTCTCTTGTGTTTTCTTAGAGATGTTTTATAGTTTTAATTCATCCCATGGTTTCTGTTTTTAGTTTTTTAATATGATGAATTACATTGATTTTGAAATGTTAAACTCGCCTTGCATTCCTTCGGTAAATCCCACTTGGTCATGGTATATTATTTTTATATACTGTTGGATTCAATTTGCTAAAGATTTCTTCATTTACATTTTTATATTTATGTTCAAAAAGGATATTTGTCTGTAGTGTTCTTGAAATGTCTTTGTCTAGTTTTAGTTTTTGAGTAACCTTGGCCTCAGATTGAGCTGCGCGGTATATACCCTCCCCAGTTTTCTGGAAGGGTGTGTCTAGAATTGGTGTTATTTCTTGCTTAAATATTTGGTAGAATTCACCAGTGAAGCTTTCTGGGCCTGAAGTTTTGGGGGAAGGTTTTTGTCTACAAATTCAATTTCTTTAGTAGATATAGAGCTATTCAGATTATCTATTTCTTTTTGAATGAGCTGTTGTAATTTTTAACTTTCACAGGTTTTGTCCATTTCATCTGAGTAGTCAAATGTGTTGACAAAAGTTGTTCATAGTATTCCTTATTATCCTTTTACTATTGATAGAAAATGTGGTGATGTCACCTCTCTTATTTCTGATACTAATTTTGTCTTTTCTCTTTTGTTCCATAAATAGTCTGGCTAGACTGATCTCAGAGAACTAGCTTTCGGTTTCATTGATTTTTCTCTGTTGTTTCTCTGTTTTCTTTTTCATCAACTTCTGCTCTTATTTGTTTCTTATGCTCACTTTGTGTTTAGCTTGCGTTTCTTGTCCTTATTTCTTAAGGTGGGAACTTAGGTCATTGCTTTGGTACATTGCATTTTCTCTAATAAAGGTGTTGAGTGCCATAAACAGCCTTCTAGATACTGTTTCAACTCTATGCCACAAATAATGACATGTTGTGTTTTCATTTTCATTCAGTAACAAATATTTCCTGATATCCTCTTTGACTTCTTCTTTGGCCCATTGCTTATTTAGAAGAGTATTATTTAATTTTCAAATATTTGGGGGATTTTCCAGACTTTTTTTCTGTTATTGATTTCTAATTTAGTTCCCCTGTCAGAGAACATGCTTTGCATAATTTGAATCTTTTAAAAGCTTATCTGATTTGTTGTATGTCCCAAGATATGGTCTTGGTAAATGTTTCATTTTGACTTTAAAAAGATATATGTGCTGCTGGTATTGGGTGGAGTGTTCTATAAATGTTATCACGTTTGTTGATAGGATATGAAAGACTTGAACAACATTTACTGATTTTCTGTCTCCTTGTTCTGTCAGTTATTGGTAGGGGTGTGGAAATCTCCTATTATAATTTTTTGGATTTGTTTGTTTCTTCTTTTAGTTCCATTGTTTTTTGCTCCTTGCATTTTGAAGCTCTTTTATTAGGTACATAAATGCTTAGGATTGTTATGTCTTCTTGATGAATGTACTCCTTTATCGTTATAAAGCGGCCCTCTTTATCCCTGGTAATATTCTTTGCTCTGAAGTCTACTTTGTCCAATATTAATGTAGCCAGATCTTTTGACTAGTGCTAGCATGGTCTATTTCCATCCTTTTACTTTTAGCCTGTTTGTGTCTTTATATTTAAAGTGTTTGTTTTTGTAGGCAACATACACTTGGGTCTTGCTTTTTTATAGTTTGATGATCTCTGCCCTTTTTTTTTTATTGTGGCAAAATATACGCAACATAAAAATTGCCATTTTAACCTTTATAAGGTTTAGAATTCAGTGACATTAAGTACATTTACAATATTGTGAAACCATTGTGACTCTTCATTTCTGTAACTTTTTCATCATCCTAAACAGAAACTCTATACCCATTACACAATAATTCCCCGTTCTCCCTTCTCCCCTACCTTCTGTCTTATGAATTTGCCTATTTTAGGTACCTAAGATGAGTGGAGTCATATAGTATTTGGCATTTTGTGTCTGGCTTATTTCACTTAGCATGTTTTCTAGTTTCATCCATGTTTAGCATATATCAGAGTTTCATTCCTCTTTAAGGTTGAATAATATCCCATTGTATGTGTTTATCACATTTTGTTTGGACACTTGGGTTATTTTTACCTTTTGACTGTTGTGAATAATGCTGCTATGATCATTGGTGGACAAGTATTTGTATGCCACATCAGTGCTTTGGGTGTATACCTGTGAGTGATTCCTGCTTTCATTTCTTTGGGTATATACCTGTGAGTGGAATTGCAACATGATATGGTAATTCCGTGTTTATCTTTTTGAGGAACTGCCACAGTTTTCACAATCTCTGCCTTGTAATTGGGGCATTTAGAACATTTACGTTGAATGTGATTATTGATTGGTTAGATTTAAATCTATCATCTTACTGTTTGTTTTCTGTCTCATCTGTTTTTTGTTTCCCTTCTCCATTTTTTCTTCTTTTGGTGTAAGTATTTTTTATGATCTTGTTTTATCTCTTTTTTTAGCCTTTTAACTATTAATTCATTCAACCATCAATTTCTTCACTTTGTGTCCTTGGCTCATACAGTCCTCCATTCGTTAGCTTTCTGATCTTGGGAAAATGACTTAAAGTCTCCTAAACTCGAAAGAACTGGAGCTTCTTGCATTACACCACACTGCTCCCTACCATCTCTATCCTCTGGTCATTTCTGTATAAGAGCTGAAGTAAGGCAGAGTGTCACCTTGTTTGACCTCAACTGGAACGTGTGTGTTGATAGACTGAAATTTTTCACTGCTCTGCTCATGTTTGCGAATGACCATGAGAATGCTGCAAATACTGATTTGGGATTCCAAAAAAATTTTAGTGAGTAGGTGAATTCACAAATATGGAACTTGTAAATAATGAAGATCAGCTATGTATGTACCACATAGGGTGGTTGTGTGGGTTAAATCAATTAATACAAGTTAAGTTCTTCAAACAATGCCTTACACAGACTCATTTGATGTTTCAGAAATTTATTTGGTAAGTTAGTTTTTAGTAGTTTGTATGTCTAGGTATAAGTGAGGATATTTTTATGTCTAATTTTTGGTAACATTGCATAGTGTAGAATTGTGCTCTTTTCATGTGGTGAAATCCAGGTTTCCTACCCTGCTTTTTTCCTGTCACTTGTCTACTTCATTTAGTCCTTTTTTTTTTTTTTTTTTTTTTTTTTTTGCAAACAGGCAGGCATGGCTTTAAGGGCAGGAAGGATTAATAATGAACAAAAGCGATGTTGCTCCCTGACCCTACATTCTGCTTTCTTCACTATGATGTTTTATTTTGGAGCTGGCTACTACATTTTTTAGGCAGCTTTATTGAGATATGATTCACATACCATACAATTCACCCATTTAAAGTTTATAATTCAGTGGTTTTTTTTATATATTCACAGATGTGTGTAACCATCACCACAGTAAATTTTAGAATATTTTCATCACCTCAAAAAGAAGCCTGAACCCTTCAGCTACCATCCCTTTATCCCCTGACCCTGTTTACCCCATCCCTAAGCAAGCACTAAGCTACTTTTTGTCTCTATAGATTTCCCTATTCTGACTTTCCTATGAATAGAATCGTATAGTATATGGTTTTTTTTTTTTTTTTGGTTGGCTTCTTTCACTTAGCATTATATTTTCAAGGTACATTTATGTTGTAGCATATGTCAGTATCTCATTCTTTTTTATGACCAAATAATGTTTCATTGTGTGGAAATACCACATTTTGTTTATCTGTTTGTGTGTCAATGGACATTTGGGTTGTTTCCACCTTTTGACTATTATGAGTGATGCTGTTACATTCATGTGCAAGTTTCTGTGTGGACATGTTTCCATTTGTTGGATATATACCTAGGAGTAGAATTGCTGGGTTACATGGTAGCTCTATGTTTAATTATTTGAGAAACTGCCAGACTATTTTCCAAAGTGCCTGCAACATTTTACATTCCTGTGGCAGTGTTTGAGGGTTCCAGTTTCTCCACATTCTCACTAACACTTGTTATCTAACTTTTTTAATTTTAGCCATTCTAGTGGGTATGAAGTGGTATCTTATTGTAGTTTTGATTTGCGTTTCCTTTATGACTAATGATACTGAGCATCTTTTCATGTGCTTATTGGCCATTTGTATATCTTCTTTGGAGAAATATCTGTTCAGATTCTTTGCCTATTTTTAAATTGGGTTGTCTTTTTATTACTGAATTGTAAGAAGTTTTTTGGGGGGAGGAGGTGGGGAAGATCAGCCCTGAGCTAACTTCTGTTGCCAATCCTTCTCTTCTTGCTGAGGAAGATTGGCCCTGATCTAACATCCGTGCCCGTCTTCCTCTACTTTATATGGACGCAGCCACAGCATGACTTGATACGCGGTATGTTGGTCTGTGCCTGGGATCAGAACCCATGAACCCTGGGCCGCCAAAGTGGAGCACGCGAACTTAACCGCTACACCACCGAGCTGGCCCCAAGAGCTTTTTAATATGTGTTCCGAATACAAGTTCCTCATTAGATATATGATTTGCAGATATTTTTTCCCATTCTAGATTGTCTTTCCACTTTCTTGATAGTGTCTTTTGAAGCATAAAAGTCCTTAATTTTGATGATGAAGTTTAACTTATTTATTCATTTATTTAGTTGCTTCTGCTTTTGGTGTCAGATCTAAGAGTCCATTGCCAAATACAAGGTCATGAAGATTTATGCCTGTGTGTTCTTCTAAGTGTTTTATAGTTTTAGCTCTGAAATTGAAGTGTATGATCCATTTTGAGTAAACTTTTGCTTATGGGATAAGGTTAGGGTCTAACTTCATTCTTTTGCATATAGCTATTCAATTGTCACAGCACCATTGGCACCCTTGTGAAAAATCAGTTGACCATAGGTGTATAGGTTTATTTCTGGTCTTTCAGTTCTGTTCCATTGATCTGTATGTTTGTCCTTGTACCAGTACCACACTGTCTTGACAACTGTTGCTTTGTAGTAACTTTTGCAATTGGGAAGTATGAGTCTTACACTATTTATTCTTCTTTTTCAGAATTGTTTTGTTAGCTGTAGCTTGTTGCCTTAGAATTCCGTATGAATTTAGAATCAACTTCAGAGCATGAGTTTTGCATTTCTTTGGTTAATTTATTCCTGGTTTTGGATACTATTGTGAATGGAATTGTTTTCTTAATTTTACTTTTGGGTTTTTCAACGCAAATGTATAGAAATTCAATTGGGTTTTGTATATTGATCTTGTATCCTGCAACCTTGCTGAACTCATTTATTACTTCTAATAGTTTTTTGGTAGATTCCTTAGGGTTTTCTATATACAGGATCACTTCATGCAAATAGAGATAGTTTTACCTCCTCCTTTCCGATATAGATGCCTTTTATTTCTTTTTCTTGCCTAATTGACCTGGTTAGAACCTCCGCTACAATTTAGAATAGAAATGGCAAGAGTGGAAATCTTTGTCTTGTTCCTAATCTTGAAGGGAAACTATCCAGTATGTCACCATTAAGTATGATGTTAACTGGAGATTTTTTGTAGATGCCCTTTATATTGAGGAACTTTCCTTCTGTTCCTAGTTTATTGAGTTTTTTTTTAAATCGTGAAAGCGTGTTGGATTTTGTCAAATGCTTTTTCCTACATCTGCTGAGATGGTCTTGTGATTTTTTGTTTTTCATTCTATTTGTATGATGTATTACATTAATTGTTTTTGGACGTTAAACCAACTTTGCATCCCTAGGATAAATCCCACTTGGTCATGGTGTATAATTCTCTTTATATATTGCTACATTCAGTTTGCTAGTATTTTGTTGAGGACTTTTACATCCATGTTGGTAAGAGATATTAGTCTGTAGTTTTGTTTTCTTTTTTTTTTTTGGTGAGGCAGATTAGCCCTGAGCTAACATCCGTTGCCAATCTTCCTCTTCTTGTGGAGGACGATTGGCCCTGGGGTAACATCCGTGCCCATCTTCCTCTATTTATTTTTTTTTAATATGGGACACCACCATAGCATGGCTTGACAAGCGGTACATCAGTCCATACCCGGGATCCAAACCTGTGAACCCTGGGCCGCCACAGTGGAGCGTGCAAACTTAATCTCTACGCCACCAGGCTGGCCCCTGTAGTTTTGCTTTCTTGTGACATCTTTGTCTGACTTTGGTATCGGGGTAATATTAGCCCCATAAAATGTAGTGGAAAGTGTTTCTTCCTCTTTTTTTTTTTTTGAAGAATTGGTGTTAATTCTTCCTTGAGTGTTTGGTAGATTTCAGCGGTGAAACCATTTAGGCCTGGGCTTTTCTTTGTGCATAGTTTGTGGATTACTGATTCAATCTCTTCACTTATTATAGGTTTATTCAGATTATCTTGAGTCATTTTTGTAGTTTGTGTTTTTCTAGTAATTTGTGTATTTCATCTAAGGTATCTAATTTGTGTCCTATTATTCATAGTATTTGTTTATAATCATTTTTGTTTCTGTAAGGTTGGTAATCTTGTCCTGTCTTTTTTTTTTTTCCTTCAGTTTTTCTTTTTTTTATTGATGTTGTAATAGTTTTTAACATTGTGAAATTTTGGGTTGTACATGTTTGTTTGTCCATCACCGTATATATGTCTCCCTTCAACCCTTGTGCCCACCCCCCACCCCCATTGCCCCTGGTAACCACAATACAGTTTTCTCTGTCCATGTGTTGGTTTATATTCCACATATGAGTGAGATCATACAGTGTTTGTCTTTCTCTTTCTGGCTTACTTCATTTAACATAATATCCTCCAGGCCCATCCATGTTGTTGCAAATGGGACGATTTTGTCATTTTTTATGGCTGAGTAGTATTCCATTGTATATATACACCACATTTTCTTGATCCAGTCATCAGTCGAGGGACACTTAGGTTGCTTCCACTTCTTGGTTATGGTGAATAATGCTGCAGTGAACATAGGGGTGCATAAGGCCCTTGGGATTGTTGATTTCAGGTTCGTTGGATAGATTCCCAGTAGTGGGATAGCTGGATCATAGGGCATCTCTATTTTTAATTCTTTGAGGAATCTCCATACCGTTCTCCATAGAGGCTGCACCAGTTTGCATTCCCACCAGCTGTGTATGAGGGTTCCTGTTTCTCCACATCCTCTCCAGTGTTTGTTGTTTCTTGGCTTGGTGATTATAGCCATTCTAATGGGCGTGAGGTGATATCTTAGTGTTGTTTTCTCTCTTTTGTTTTTGATTCAAGTAATTTGAATCTTCTCTCTTTTTCTTGGTCAGACTGGGCAGAGGTTTGTCAATTGTGTTGATCTCTTCAAAGAACCAGCGTTTTCTGATTTCCCTTTAGATTTCTTCTTCGACTCATTGGTTATTCATGAATGTGTTGTTTAATTCCCACATATTGATGAATTTGCCAAATTTATTCCTACTATTGATTTCTAATTTTATTTTATTATGGTTGGAGAACATACTTTGTATTATTTTTATGCTTTTAAATTTATTGGGGTTTGTTCTATAGCCCAACATTTGATCTGTTCTGGAGAATGTTCCCTATGTACTTGAGAATGTATATTCTGTTGTTGGATGGAGTGCTCTGTAGAAGTCTGTTAGATCTGGTTGGTTTGTAGTGTTATTCAAGTCGTCTATTTCCGTGTTGATCTTCTGTCTAATTGTTCTATACATTATTGAAAGTGGGGTATTGAAGTCTTCAACTATTGTTGAATTGTCCGTTTTCATTTCTATTAAAAGTTTCATGTATTTCTATGCTCCATTAATAGATGCATATATGTTTTTAATTGTTATGTCTTGAACTATTGACCATTTCATCATTATAAAATGTCACTATCTCTAGTACTGATCTGCTCCCTATCAGTAGTTCTGCTTCTTCCCGAATCTCACAGGGATGGGATCACACACTATGTAACAACTTTTTGAGCTTTACCTTCTTTACTTAGCAGATTGTATTTGATATTCATCCTTTTCGTCTCACATATAAAATGCTTATTCCTTTTCATTACTGAATAATATTCCATTGGATGGATGTGCCACCTATTTACTAGCTCAAGAACATTTATATCTACAGTTTGTCTGTTTGGGTCGTTTCCAGTTTTTGGAAATTGTGAATAAGTCTGCTATAAACATCAACATACAGATTTTTGTGTGAACGTAACATTTTGATTCTTTTGACATATGTCCAAGAATAAGATTACTGGATCAGAAAGATTACATGGTCAACATTTCTTTAACTTTACAAGCAACTCTCAAAATGTTTTCCAATATGGCTGAAACATTCTACTTTCCCAGCAGGAGTGTACGAGCATTCTGGTTGCTCTGCATCCTTGCCAGTACTTGATATTGTTGCTAATTTTTTAAGCCATTCTGAAAGGTGCACACATGTATCTCTTTGTGGTTTTAATTTGAATTTCTCTGATGACTGATGATGTTGAGCATTTTTTCCTGTACTTTCATTCCATTTGTGTATCATTTTTGCTGAAGTCCCTCTTCAAATCTTTTGCCAATTTTTTACGAGGTTGTGTGTTGTGTTGTTCAGATTGAAGAGTTCTTCATATACACCGAATAAAAAGCCTTCACAGATGTGTGTTGCAGAAATGGTTTCTCCCAGTTTTTGATTTGTTTTCCTTCTCTCAACAGTGTCTTTTGAAGAGAAGAAGTTCTTAGTTTTGATAAAGTTTAACTAAACAAAATTTGTTATGGGTGTGCTTTTGGTTTCATACCTGAGAAATCTTTGGCTAATCCAAGGTCATGAATATTTTCTCCTAGAAGATTTATAGTTTTAGATTTTACACTTACTGCTTTGATTCACTTTGAGTTAATTTTTGTATGTGGTGTGAGACATGGGTCCAAGGATTTTGGGGTTTTGTTTTGTTTTGAGTTATATATTATGGTGTATATTTTTGCATATGAATATTCAATTTTTCCAGTGCCTCTTTTTTAAAATACCATTCTTTCTCCATTAAGTTATTTTAGCAACTTTGTCAAATATCAATTGCTCATACATGTGTGGTTCTGTTTCTGGATTCTCTCTTCTGTTCCACTGATCTGTGTGTTTATTCGTTCACCAGCACACTATTGATTATCGTAATGTTATAATATGTCTGGAAAGCAGGTAGTTTAAGGCCTCCAACTTTGTTCTTCTTTTTCAAAATTGTTTTGGCTATTCTAATTACTTTGCCTACTCAAATAAATTGTAGAATCAACTTCATAGTTTCTACCAAAAATATGCTGGAATTGTAATTGGTATAGATCAACTTAAGGAAAATTAATATTTAAAATACTGAGTCTTCCAATCCACGAACACTGTATATTTCTGCTGGGGTCTGAATGCTTATGTCCTCCCAAAATTCACATGTTGAAATCCTAACCCCCAAGGTTGAGAGTGTTAGAAGGTGGGGCCTCTGGGAGGTGCTTGTGTCATGTGGGTCAAGCCCTCATGAACAAGATTAGTGCCTTTATAACAAAAGAGGCTCCAGAGAGAGCCCTTGTCCCCTCCACCGTGTGAGGACACAGCAAGAAGGCACCAGCTATGAACCAGGAAGCGGGCTGTCACCAGAATGTGACCGTGCTGGCGCCTTGATCTTGGACTCTCAGCCTCGAGAACTGTGGGAAATAAATGTCTGTTGTTTATAAGCTATCCAGTCTGTGGGTTTTTTTACAGCAGCCCGAATAGACTAAGACCATTTCCCTGCTTATTGAAGTTTTCTTTTACTTCTTCCATCAGTGTTTTGTAGTTTTCAGCATAAAGATTCTACAGGCATATTATAGGATTTATTCCTAAATATGTTATGATTTTTGTTGCTATTGTAAGTTGCACTTTAAAAATGTCAATTTCTGGGGGCCAGCCTGGTGGCGCAGTTGTTAAGTTCTCATACTTCACTTCCACGGCCCTGGGTTCTCGGGTTCAGATCCTGGGCATGGATCTACACACTGCTCATCAAGCCATGCTGTGGCAGCATCCCATACAAAGTAGAAGAAGATTGGCACAGGTGTGAGCTCAGGGACCATCTTCCTCAAGCAAAAGAAAAAACATGTCAATTTCCAATCATTTATTGCCACTGTATAGAAATACAAATGATTTTTGTATGTTGACTTTGTATTCTATGACCTTGTTACACTCATTTATGAATTCCAGTAGCCTTTTTTTTTTGTTATATTCTTAAGGATTTTTTATGTAGACAGTCATGTCATCTGTGAAAAAAGACAGTTTTACTCCTTTCTTTCCAATCTGTATGCCTTTTGTTTGATTTTCTTGCTATTTCACACCAACTAAGAATCCAGTGTGGTGTTGACTGGGGACAATGAGAGCGGATGTCTCTGCCTTGATCCTGACTTACAGGGGAAGCCTTTAGTCTCACTGTCTGTGATGACTGCAGGTTCTCAGGGACGCCTTGTATCAAGTTAGAGAAGTTCCCTCTACTTCTACTTTCCTGGACTTTTATAAATGGATGTAGAATTTCTTCAGATGCATTTTCTGCATGTCACATGATTTTCTTCTTTACTCTGGTGATGTGGTGGATTACATTGTTTTATTTTTTGTCCTCTTGGCTATTTTTTTTTTCAGTCATTTCTCCAGGGTTCACAATCTCCATCTCTAACTTTTCCTGTTCCACTTACAATGAACATTTTAGTACTTCAGGTAAAATATGGAAATAGTGCAGCCATATTGGGCCACCCCGCCCATCCTTTATGCTGTAGTAACTGTATGTACTGCATCTACATATCTTATGAACCTCAGAAGAAAATATTATCATTTTTTAAAGACTTTATTTTTTTAGAGCAGTTTTTGTTTCCCAACAAAATTGAGTGTTTGGTACATATATGCCCTGCTCCCATATGCACAGCCCCCCCACTATCAGCTTTGCCCATCGGATGGTGTATTTGTTACAGATGACGAACCTGCACTGACATGTCATCATCACCCAAAGTCCACAGTTTACACCAGGTTCATTCTCGCTGTTGTGCATTCTGTGGGTTTGGACAGATGTCTGATGACATGTATCCACCATTACTGTGTCATGCAGAATAGTTTCACTGCCCTAAAATCCCTCTATGCTCACCTATTCATCCTTCTACCCTCCCCATAATATTACAGTTTTTACTGTAAGTTGTGTGTATTATACAAAAGTTAGAAGGAGAAAGCAGAAAAAATGAGTAGCCTTTGACATTTACCTAGATATTTACCATTTCTGAAGCTACTTATTCCATTCTGAGGATCTGAGATTCCTTTTCTGGTATAATTTCCCTTCTCCTAAAGAATTTCCTTTAGCATCTTCTATTGTAGAGATTTGCTGGTAATAATTTCTCTTAGTTTCTCTAAATCTGAAAATGCTGTCTTTCAACAGTGATTTTCGAAGGATATTTTTGTTGGATATACGATTCTGCATTGACAGGTCTTTTTTTCTCTCTCTCTCAACACTTTAAATCTCTTTTCTCATTCTCTTCTGGTCCCCATAGTTTCTGATGAGAAGTCAGCTATTAATCAAATCATTATTCTCCTCTGTGTGAAGTGTCATTTTTCTCTGTTGCTTCCAACATTTGCTTTTCGGCCTTGGTATCCAGCTGCTTGATCTGATGTGTCTCTATGTGGGACTGTCTTCATTCTGCTTGGTGTTAGTTGAGCATCATATTTGCAAATGTCTATCTTCCATCACTTGGATAATTCCAGGCACTATTTCTTCAAGTATTTTTGTCTGCACATTCTCTCTCTCCATTCCTTCTTTGATGCCGACCACATGTATATTAAAGTTTGATCTTACCTAAAAGTGACTGAGGCTCTGTTATTTTTCCACTCTTTTTTCTATTTTCCATGTTAATTTCTATTGCTCTACTTAAATTCCATGTAAAGAATTTGTTATTTCTAATATTGTATTTTTCAATTCTAAAATTTTCTTTTTTAAATTTTTCTGCTGAGATTTCCTACTCTTTCATTTGCTACAAGCATGTTTGTTTACCTTCATGGAGGATAGTTATGACAACCACTTTAAAATCTTTGTTTAATACTTATGCTTTCAGCCAAGATGAAATAACAGGGAACTAATTTACCCTTCTTCCCACAACAACTGAAAATTTTGGGGAACATATATGAAACAGTAGTTTTCACACAGTGGGTCTCAGGCAGCAGAGTTCAGTGACCCCTGAGAGACCTGGAACTGACAAGGTGGGCCCTGTGATGGCCCTGCTGCCTGGAGAGAGAATTCCAGGCTCCAGCACAGGGAAGGAGAACCCAGGTGGACCCCTGAGCTCTCCCTGAGTTGAAGAGATGGCACTGGGTGTCCTGGGAGGCTGAGGTGACTAGAGCACATACGGAAGACCACCCAAGAAGTGAGAACTGCAGCAAGAGAGAACTTCACAGATTCTCCGTGGGCCCACTGCATCTTCCACTGAGTAATGACCAGTGCACCCATGTGAGGAAACTACCCAACACTACAGAATCAAACACCAAAAAATTAGAGGAAATAATTCTTGGAGCTCACACAGACAGGAATGGTTTGGGTTCAACCAGTCCACACATGGCTTAGGAAAGCCCCATAACTGGCAGGAGATTGTGTCCAGTATTCAGAGTGGCCTCAGTGGTGGAACACAGTCAACCCTGGACTAAAGGTGACTCAGATCCCACCTGACAAAGCTTAGAATCAGCCTGAATGTTTCCAGTTGTTTCAAAGTAACACAACTCTGTCCCAGGAAACAGCTCAAGAATATTTTTAGGAGTACAAACTATCCAGGTTCCAACAAGGAAAAATACACAATGTCTACCAGCCAACCAGAAATTACCTGGTATGCAAAAAAGCAGAAAAACACATCGTGTAATGAGGAGACAAATCACTCAGTTGATACTGACCACAAATAGCACAGAGGACATAATTCATAGACAAAGATGGGATGTTATTACTGTCATCATATTCCACATGTTCAAGAAGTTAGAGACAAGATTGACAATGTAGGGGGTCGGGGGTGGGTGAAATAGGTGAGGGGATAAGAGGTACAAACTTCCAGTCATAAAATGAATAAGTCATGGGGATGGGATTACATCATGGGGAACAAAGTCAACAATATTGTCATAACTTTGTATGGTGACAGATGGAACTAGATTTATCATGGTGATCACTTTATAATGTATATAAATGTCAAATCACTATGCGGTGCACCTGAAACTATCATAATATTGTATGTCAGTACTTCAGTAAAAAAAAGAAAAGGCTGATGATGTTAAGTAGAAATATGGAAGATATGAAAAAGACCCAAAAACTTTTAGAGATGAAATGTCTGTAATTAAACATCTGTAATGTAAACTTACTAGATGAGATTAAGAGCAAATCCGTCAAAAGATTAATGAACTTGAAGACATACCATAGAAACCATTCAAAATAAAATACAGAGAGAAAATAGACCAAAGAAAATGAACAGAAAGTTAACTGCAGGACAACTTCAAATGGCCTCAAATATATGTAATCAGAGTCCCAGAAAGAGAAAGAAAAGAAAACAGAAAAAACAATTTGAGGAAATAATGACTGAAAATTTTCCATATTTTATTAAAGAAAAAAAAAAACTATAGGGGCCGGCCCAGTGGCGCAAGCGGTTAAGTGCGTGCGCTCTGCTGCGGCGGCCCGGGGTTCGCTGGTTCGGATCCCGGGTGTGCACCGACGCACTGCTTGGCAAGCCATGCTGTGGCGGCGTCCCATATAAAGTGGAGGAAGATGGGCACAGATGTTAGCCCAGGGCCGTCTTCCTCAGCAAAAAAAAAAAAAAAAAAAAGAGGATTGGCGGATGTTAGCACAGGCCTGATCTCCTCACAAAAAAAAAAAAAAAAAACAAAAAAAAAACTATAAACCCACATATCCAAGATACTTAATGAACCCCAAGTCTAAGAAGTATGAAGAAGGCACATCATAATTAAATTGCTTAAATAGGGTGATAACAAGATAATCATGAAATCAGACAGGAGATAAAAAGACCTGCTGAGTGCAGAGGAACAAAGGTTAGAATGAAGGCAGATCTCTTACTGGAACTGGGGCCAGAGCAGAGTGAAGCAAGGTCTTCAGAGTATTGAGAAAAAAAGCTGCTAATTTATGATTGTATGCCTGGCAGCAAAGGGTACAAATAAGATAAAATATCAACTTTCTCAGACACACAAGAGCTGAGATAATTCACGGTCACCAGCGGATCAGCGCTGAGAGATGCTGAAGGAAAATGACACAATATGGAAACCTTATGTGAAGAAAGGGATAGAGAGCACTTTTTGTGGGGTATGTAACATGTCGAATAAAACGTGTGACAACATGGACTGCAGTGGGGGTGGGAGAGTACTGTTGTGAGGTTGTTCAGGCGTCATGAAGTGGTCTGATATTATTTGAAGATAAACTGTGAAAAGTTAAAGATGTGTACTGTAAACCCTAAGGCATGCACACACACAGCAAAGACTCATCCAGAATAAGCCAAAAAAGATGATTAAATGGAATCATAAAAAATACTTAAATTATCCAACAAAAAGCAGTCTAAGAGGAAAAAGCAAACAAAAAACAGATTGGTCAACTAAGAAACAAATCGCAGGATAGATTCAAATCTAACTATTATCAGCAGTAACATTAGATGACAGTGGTCTAAAAACTCCATTTAAAAGGCATAATTTGTCAGATTGAATAGGAAAGCAAACTCAACTACATGCTGCCTACCCCAAACCCACTTTAAATATAAAAACACAAATAAATTAAAAATAAAGAGATTGGAAAAACATGCCATGCTAACACTAGTTGAAAGAAAGCTGGAGACGCTGTACTAATACTAGATAAAGCAGATTTCAGGCACAGTGAATATGACCGGGAATAAAGGAGGTCGTTGTGAAATACAAAAGGGTCCATTATCAAGAAGACATAATACAGACTGTTTATGCACCTAATAACCGAGCTTTATGGCACATGAAGAAAAATCCTTATCTGCCAGTTCCAACACCTGGGTCATCTTGGGATCTATCTCAGTTGATCCTCTTTTCTCTTAATAATGTATCCCATTTACTTGATTTTTGGATGTTGGGTGATTTTGCACTGTGTCCTGGACATTATGAATGTGGTGTGGTGGAAATTCTGGATTCTGTTATTTTCCACCAATGACTGTGTCTCTTGGTTCAGCAGGTAGTGATCTCAGCTGGTCTTGAACCGCAAACTGGCTCCTGGCTGCAGCTCCAGCCTCAGTTCAGATCTTCTGTTGTTAGCGAGTGGCTTGCGCATGCGTGGCTCAGTCCATCAGAAAGGTGAGGGCAGAGTCTGAAGTTTCCCCTGCACATTTCTTCCCCTCCTGCAATCCCCCTCCCTCTTCAGTGACCATGTCCGGGACTAGGTGCCTGGAGAAACTCAAAGGTGGGTTTGGAAGCAATTAACTGTTATTCCAAGCTGTTTCTTTTCCTTTTGTAGGTTAAGGAGATGTAACCACCAGCCATCCTGAAACTGACCAAATGAGGCACTCAAGGGAGATGTAAGCACCAGCCATCCTGAAACTGACCAAATGAGGCACTCAAGGGAGATGTAAGCACCAGCCATCCTGAAACTGACCAAATGAGGCACTCAAGGGAGATGTAACCACCAGCCATCCTGAAACTGACCAAGCCTCACCACAAGAGCTGTGCCCATGACCTTTGCTTTATTTTTAATGCAAAGATCTCTCCAGGAGGAGCTTAGGCCTCATTACGTGGAAGCATGTTCTCCAACTGAGCCTGTGCAAGTGAATACCCTCACCTCTCCCTTTTGAATATTATTCCCCAACTGAAATAAAAGTTCCTGCTTCCCTTAGTTCTGGGACGCCATGACTTTGCAAATGATTCCTCACGGCCTCCTATTTGCTGCAAATACAGTTTACTTTGTGAGACAACTTCCACTGGTATAGTCTTATTTAACTCACCAGGAGGCAGGCCCACTTGGTTCGGTAACAACCACAGCCCCCCAGTTTCATTTTTCTTGTTCTTGGGCTGTGAATACTGTGGTTTTCCCAGAGCCACTGCCTCCCATGCCCTGCTCTGACTGCACATGGCCCCAGACTGGAAGCCACAGGAATTCACTTCAAACTACTCCCCCGGAATCTGTGCTGCTGTTCACTCCCCAGTGCCGTCAAGTGGCTGCTGGTTGCGTTATGTACAGATTTTCTAGTTGTTCTCTGTGGGGGAGGCAGTGTGGCGTGATCTTACAAAATCATTACAGGAAGCAGAACCAGTAATTACCCGTCCACTTTTAGAACTGCCTTGTGCACGAACCTCACATCATTTGAGTCACATTTGGAAAAAGTGTACTTTTCATCTGTTTCAAAGGTCGAGATAGCTTCACTGCAGGGGACTTGAATAGATTACCATCTTCCAGAGGACATGAGTGCAGCGTAGTGAACGGAACCCCTGAATAGCCACGGGTGCACTAGACGAGGGTTGGGGCCGGCTACCACAGGAGGGAGGAGGAGAGGACAGCTGGAGCCTATTCTGTTTTCAGAGTCCCTGTCTCAGCACAGCTGTCTGCTCCTGCCCAGAAGCCACCTCCCCTCCTTCTTTCTATGTCCTTAGGGGAAAATAAAGCCAACCTCCTTTTCTCCCCCCTCATCCCCACCAACCCGCCAGTCGTTCGGTGTCAGCCTGACACCATGCCCACCAGTCATTCAGTGTCAGCCTGACACATGCCCACTGGTCAGAGTGGGCCCAGGATCCAAGGACACACCACTGAGCAGTCTGGTCTCTGCCTCACAGCTCAGCAGAGATAGTCATGCTAACAGACGCCAGGTGAGAGGGAGATGGGTGAGGGTCAGGACAGAGGAGGTTACACCTGAGGGAAGTTGGGGGGCCCCCTTGTGCCACGGAAGGAGGGTGGTCCTCACTCTGCAGGCAGCAGGAGCTGGGGCACCCAGGAGTGTTGTGCTAGGAGCGTTGTGATCCGACTGCGTTTCACTCAGCATTAACAAGCTCCCATCCAGCCTCCGCCCCTGGCACGCCCAGTGCGTCTCCAGAGAGGGGCAGACGCGAGCCAGAAGGATCCCGGCAGCAGTATTTCCCCACCAAGTGCAGGGGGAAGGGCTGTGGTCCTGGGTTTGGAGCTGAGAGGAGGTGGAGAGCTCCAGCACGGGAGGGCGGGGGTAAGCAGGGAATTGATGGGGAGCCCAGCCAGGGACATTGCCAGGACAGGAAAGCGGGTGCAGGTCGGTCCTGGGGGGCTCAGTGTTCAGGTGATGGTCTAAGGGCTGGAGCTCTCCCCTGCACACTCATTTCCTGTGGATGGGGCGGCAGGGCCCCAGAACCCGGACACACTGTTGTTAAGACAGTAAATCTTGTAACGGCAGCCACCGTGCATCGAGCACACGCTCCTGCCGTGCTTCACCTGCACCACCTCCCCTTCTGACCACCTCCCAGAAGTGACCTGTAGACCCCATGGGGGTGTCGGATGGTCCTGGTGAGCTGACAGGGTGACGCGGTGGGAGGAAATGAGGGGGATGCTGCTGGCTCTGCTGGCCACGCCACAGCCGGGACTCAGGGCCAGGACACGAGCTTCGTGGGGGTGCTTGCCCCCCATACAGATGCGACGCTGTGACTGGAGCTGCTCAAGAACTTGGTCCGGCCGTGTGGCTCCTGAGTGGGGAGCAGCCAGGCTGGCCACACTCGGGCGCTCCTGGAACATGCGTGCGGAGCCTCTGCTCCAACTGTCTGCATCCTGGTCCCCTCAGGAGAGCTATGGGACCCAAGCGCTCTCTTCTTGACGGTTGACTGCACTTCTCTGAAGCTGGCGGACACAGTCAAGGCGGTGGGAAACGCTGGGCATCGTGAGGGGGACTGGGCCCACCCTCAGAATGAGCACGTGTGTGTGTTGTGTGCCACTGCTGGCTTAGGCATGCTTATAAGTGACATACATGTGCGCACATGCACACACACACACACGCACGCACACTCACAGCTCCCTTTCACCGGAAGTGTTCCCGAGGGAACGCCAGCCCAGCCCTGGCCTGTGTCCAGGTCTCTGTCACACCCCTGCAGCTGGAAGGCGTGAGCTGAGACAAGGAGAGAGAAGAGGACACCAGGAGAGGAGAAACTGCCTGTTCCAGGAGGTGTCAAGGAGAACAGCGCCCCATCTCTGAGGCAGGAGCTGGGGCCTTCTCGGGTCCCCTGAGGGCTTGGCCAAGTCACTTTCTACAGAGGACTTGGAGTCCCCACAGCCTGTCCAGGGCCCCTTCCCTGGCTCTACTGAGAAAATACAGACCACTCTGGACAGCACCCACGAGGGCCACGGTGAGACCTGTCTGCGGGGCAGCGGCCTGGAGCAGGCCCTGTTCAGAGGGGCCGGGAGATGTCACCAGGCTGTTAGGGGGGTGGTCTGGGAGGCTCAGAGCAGGATGTCAGAGGCGGTCCATGCCGTGCTGACTGTGTGACTCACGGGGTGCTGGAAAAAAACGGAACTAACCAGAATGCTGAAGCAGCTCTCTCCTGGCCTGAACAGACTCCTCTGTGCTTCTCCCACCCAGAGGAAGAGGACAGGAGTGTCCCCATAGCTTCATTCACCTGCCCACACCTGCTGGCCAGGACTCAGGGAAGAAGCCAGGCCTGCTGGTGCCCTGGGCACTGGGTTCCGTACAGGACACTGACTCACACCTGACAGACAGACGCAGCCCCACCCCCTGCCCCTCTGCCCCCTGCCCCCTCACCCCCTCACCCCTGATCCCTCTGCACCCCTGACCCCCGACCCCTGCTCCCCTTGGGCCGGGCTCCAGCAGCACCACAGCAGCTGATGCCTGGCTAGAGTTTCAAGCTGTGGCTTTGACTCATCGCATCTCTGCTCCTTGACTCATCGCCCTGTGACCCGCTCGGAAACCACCCTCTGGTCCTGGGTTGGCTCTCATCCCCGCCTTCTCCCTGGAGTCTCACCCTAAGAGCCCAGATGTCTCTGCCCATCTTTCCTTTAAACATTTTTTGAGCAGAGCAGAGCTGATCTTAAAAACATAAATCATGTCTGTTTTGGCCAAATGCAGTGATTTCTCCCAGATTGAGAAATAAATCTGTTTATTAAAAATAATCCTGTTGCAACGAAGCAGGACTGGGGCAGATCTGAGCCGTGATCAGCGTGAGCCGCAGAGAGCAGAACGTACAGCCTTCGCCCCTAAATGTCAGGCCCAGATTATGGGGCTGAGAAAAAACAAAAGATTAGAATGGACGAGGAGAATGGGATTTGGACAAGGATGTTCCTGCAGATGCCTGTGGAGACAGGAGGGAGGAGGGAGGACCAGGGCCTGGGACAGATGCCCTTCCAGGTCCCGTTGGAGAACCGCCAATCCTGCAAGGCCGGCCTGCGTCAGGGCCACACCGGACACCAGGGGCCCCAGGGATGCTCTCGCTGCGGTGACTTGACAGCAGGAACATCAGAGGGAGGTACAAACTTCATGAGCACTGTCCAGGGATCCTCACTCCAGGCCAGACCCCAGGCTCTGCCTATAGGTACCACCCGGGGCCACGTCCACAGGGGCTGCCACAGTCCTGTCACCAGAACGACAGTGCGGAGGGTGATGATAGCATCTGTCGTTCATTAAACATGACGCCGCCTTTCTGCAAAGCCGTCAGCCCTCCTGGGGCCCAGCTAAGAAATGGCCTATAAAACCCTGACTCATGACCTCAAAGCACGTTTGCCAACATAAAAAGCCTTCTCGGCAACTGTGTCCAGGGTTTATCCGTGTGCAGTAATTTCACACCCCTGACCTTTAACACGTCCACGGTCTGACACCTCCCCCCAGAAGGTCTCCCCATCAGCAGCACTGAAGCGTCCAGAACATGCTCAACAGTCGTGGGAGCCCAGGGCCCTGTCCCTCTGGGTGACAAGTGGCAGCCCTCTGCCCTTTGCCAGTGGACATGTTGGCACACACGGGCCACTGCCTTCGTGGTGGTCTCTAAGCTGCCAGGGAGGAGGAGCTCAGCCCTGTCCCCTTTCTGTTTGTTTCCATGGTAACCTTGAGACTCGGGGTCAGGCCTCCTCCCTGGCCAGAGCTGGCAGGCCCTCCTCTGCCCACGTCACCCTGGGCAGAGCGTGGGGTGTGCAGAGGACAGACAGTTGCAGGTGGGGACCCTGTGCAGGGCTCACCTGGAGCTCACCTGGGGCTTCACCTGAAGGTCAAGAGGCCACAGGGATGGTGATGACTGAGCTTGAACTCCACCCCAGATGGTCTCATTCCCAGGCCAGTTGTCTTCCCAGAGAACCCAAGGCTTCCTGAGTAACTGTCAGACCAGGAAGGGTGGTCCTACACCTCAGGCACCACTGTGAACCAGAAGGTGGTGGAGCCTGGTGGCCTGGTGCCTCATAAAGACCCAGGGAAGTGCTTTCTTCCCTCTCCCTCCTCCCACGTCCCTCCTCCCTCCTTTCCTGCCTCCCAGAGGCACTAGGCCTAGACTGGGAACAAGCCCCCACCTCACTGAGCCCCCAGTTTGGATGAGGGACGCCCTCGGAGACGTCCCTTGAGTGAAGCTCTGGGACCCGGCTGCCATTGGAACGCCCACCCGTTCTGGGGGTTGGCTCTACCTCCGCCCTGGGGCCTGGAGGACTTTTCCAGAGCTTGACTAGAAGCTCCCAGGCCCCTGAGCACACTTTGCTCTCCAGCTCGCAAGAATCTCCCCCAGATTCCCGGGCCCTGTCCCAGCCAGGCCCCTCGCTCCTGCCAGGCCTGGGAGCCAGGCCATCGGCTCCTCTCGGGTGACAGTCAGCAATCCTGGGACGCTCCGGGTTCCAACGCAGAGAAACAGGTGCGTGCGTTTGGGGAGAAGAGACTCCGGTTCCTGCCAGGTGAAGTGACCGACGACGGAGGGAGGCTCCTCCCAGTCACAGAATCGGCCATCACAGGTCCCTCCACTCTTTACATTTCTGGAGGCCACCTGGGAAGTGACGGGTCACCAGGGACTGGTAACATGATGGACAGCAAGTAATTAGGGGTGGATTCTCCCTGTTTGCAGCGTCTGGGGCCGCTGTGTGCACAGCAGATCAGGTGAGGAGGGAAAGGGGTGCTCAGGGCTGTGGGGAATGGGTGGGCATGGAGATTGGACCTCTGCCCACCCTGCCCCATGGGCCCCCACCCGCCCGAGCCCAGCGGTCTCTCTGCACCTTCACTCCCTCCCAGCCAGGGCCCCTGGATGAAGGAGAGATGGCTCTGCAGCCATAAGTCCCGCACCCCCAAATCCAGACCCAGCGCCAGGCCCTGCAGTCTGTCGGCCTGTTGAGGGCGTGACTCTGGGAAGCAGGGAGCGGGGTGCACGGGCCTGCAGCTTCATCAGGGGGCAGAGAAGCAGCGGTGAGCACAGTGGGAGATGCCCGCCAGGTGAAGGCCCACGGCTGCGGGAGTCGGCCCTGCACAGAGGCAGCGAGCCAGACCCGCAGCAGCAACACGTGTAACCCGGGCCACGTGGACTCCTCTGACTGAGGGTGTGGCCTGTGGGCTCCATGCTGGGTCAGGTGTCCCTGCCACTGGGGGACATTTTAGGGCACAGTGTGCATGACCTTGGGGATCGAGGTGAATTCCAGTAGGTGAGGAGAGGCCACCTGTCTGCTCCTATTTTATATCCGTGTTTTCAGTAACTCCATCAGGTCGGTCTGGGCCACTTTAAGGAAGCCCCTGTCCCACTCCTGCCCCAAGTGGCCAGTCTGTAAGAAGAGCTGGGCAGGCCTGGAAGACACAGCACAGAGCCGCAGCAGAGGCAGGGGCAGCTCGGGGCCCGGGGGCGTCAGCAAGCCGAGCCAGAGGAGGCTGTCGCTGGACATCGCAAACTACACCAACTGTTATGGTCAAACCGACTGTTGGGGGACAGTTAGCTAAAGTTCCAGGTTTCTCTTTGTGGTGATGAAAATGCCCCGAGACCGACCGTGGTGATGGTTGCACTTATCTACAAATAAGCCAAAACCATCAAAGGGCACCCTTTCAATGGTGAATGTGTGGTGTGTGAATTACAACTCAACAAAACTGTTTAAAATGAATGAACAAATAAATAAATACAATGAAAATGGAAAAAGAAAAGGATCTGTGAGCTCCTCTAGGTGTTGGGTGTTGGAGATTTCCAGAGGTTCCGGGTCCCCTCTCTGAGGCCGAGCACCTCACCTCAGCCAGCAGGACCTCAGTTTACTCGTGTGTAATTAAGAGATTATCACACACACACACGCACCCTGCCATGGGGCCGTTTGGAAGGTGAAGGCGATAATAGTCTTCAGCACAGCCTGACACACAGAGGACATTAAAAGCCATTGCTGCATTCATTATCTGAGTGTTAATATATTACTGAGAGGGGTCCTGAACCATTGCCATAGCGAGTCTCTGCAGAGGTCAGAGGCTCCTCAAGGCCAGGGAGCTGCCCGAAGGGGATGGGACTGAGGGCGCAGATGTCCTGCAGGAGGGTCAGGTGGGGCAGCTAATGGGGCAGGTGGATGGCCTCACCCAAAAGCCACCCACCCAGCAGTGGGGACTCACTTGGAGGCTCCGCTCCCACCCTGCTCCCTCCAGGTGGAGAAAGTGAGGTCAGCCCGGCAGAGCTGAAGGAGGTGGGAAGGCCACTGAAGACTCTCTATGAGTCACCTGGCGATTTCCCAACCCTGAGTCATGCCCTCCCTACTGGGACTAAGCACTGGTATGATTTGATTTAAGTTGCATGAGAAGTTGATGATTGTATCTAAAGTACCATTGTTGCTACTAATATTATTACTACTACACTTACAACTCTGATGATGATACTAGTAGTATAGTAACAAAAATATTTATTAAGTATTTATGTGCCAAGCACTTAGCATAGTGGTATCTCATATATCTAAATAGGCATTTTTACAATATCATCATTTACTTTCTCATTATTGATATTACACAATAATAGTCACGAATAGTCAAACCATGGTATAAGCAAAAGGTTAGAAACAAGCATTTGATTTACAAAAAGGAAGGTTTCCCATTCCTTTGGAGCCTCCTTAACCCTTCTTGAAGGAAGACAAATGCATCCTCTTGTGGGCGTCACCAGCACTGCTTCGACTGCCTGACACACTTAGCTGTGTGACTTTGGGATATTAATAAATGTCTTTCAGCCTGTTTCCTTACAGCAGAATGGAGACAATATTGCTTACCTTGTAGGAATGTTAGGGTGAAATGAGAAAATATACATCAAGTGCCTGAGACATTTTAGGCATTTAAAGTGAGCAACTTGAATTTTACCCATATATAGCAATGATTGTCAATTGGGTTGGAGGAGAGGACATGTTCTCCTATAGAAGCCTATCAGAATTTCTTTTATTTTTTTATTTTTTATTTTTTTGGTGAGGAAGACCGGCCATGAGCTAACATCCTTTGCCAACATTCCTCTCTTTTTTTTGCTTGAGGAAAATTGGCCCTGAGCTAAATCTGTGCCCATCTTCCTCTATTTTGTATGTGGAATGCTGCCACAGCATGGCTTGATGAGTGGTGTGTAGGTCTGTGCCCGGGATCCGAACCTGCAAACCCCAGGCCACTGCAGCAGAGTATGCAAACCGCTACACCACTAGTCATCAGAATTTCTGAGTGAGGCCTTTTTAAAATCATATATGATCTCCCCCAAATGGACATTCTTTTCTCCTCTTTTTCTTTCCTCCCCCTCTCAACTCCAGAACTATGGCTATGTCAAACAACTTTTCCTGATGAAAGACTTTTATGTTGGGATAGAGTGGAAGAAAGCTTGAGAACTTTTGATAAAAGTAGTAGTTTCCAACTTCCCTGTATCAGATCACTTGGGGATCTTGATCTAAGCAGATTCCTTGGCTGAACTACCTAATAGAAGTTCTCAAACTCTAGTATGCATGCACACGAAGTGCAACTTCCTTTGGATTGCTGACAGTGAAAGGGAGCAGGGAGGGGGAGAGAGGAGAGAGATGAGTTTTGTGTTTAAGAATGAAGAATCCAGTTGACTTTCTGTAAATTGTTAAGGGTCGCATTCTGCTTTACTATGTCTCCTTGTAACTAACTACCCGCATTTATGCATTGTGAAAGATGGGTCTGTGAAGAAAACATCACAGGGACTGACGCCCTGTTAAGGGAAATGCTCCTGACTAATAATGCCAAAAACCACTCTCCTAAACAACTCCAAGAAGGTATAGTAGATTGATACTCTTTCTTCCCCTTTACTAGTGCAAAGAGATGTTAGGCTCATTGAAATCTTACAATCATGCAGAACTTCCCTAGGGATATAATAAGGTTTTGGTGAATATAATTTTAATCATTCTCTTTGAGTTTAAGGAGTTTTAACCATTTCTTTCTGATATGCTTGTATCTGTTTCCTCCTAGGTCCTACGTTATATCACTAAACAGGTTGTGTGAAAGGTCGATAGAAAGAAGTCAGAAATAAGTGCCGTGCAATAGAGCAACGTACTTGTGGTTACTGGATAGTGTTCTAGATCACCACTGTCAAATAGAAATAAGACGCAAGCCACACATATAATTTTAACATATAATTTTAAACTTTCTATAGCCACATTAAAGTAAAAAGGCAAAATTAATTTTAATAACTATTTTATTTAACCCAATATATCTAATATATTATTCCATCAGGTGCTCGATATCAAAAACGATTAATGAGATATTTTACTGTTGTTCCATACTAAGGCTTAGGAATCCAGTGTATATTTTATACTTACTGCACATCTCATTTTGGACTAGCTACATGTCAAGTGCTCAACAGCCAGGTGTGGTTAGTGTCTGTTCTATTGAAGAGCACAGGATTGATATTATTGAATAACAGCAATCTGCTGGGTGCTTATAACCTATAAAGGGGGCCACCCTTATAGGTATCAACAAATTCCAATCTTTCAAATGAATGGGATTACCAAAGGCAATACTTAGGTATATTTTCATATTTCAATCAATTTTTAAAATCAGTCTGAATCACCAAGGAAATGACCCTTGTCTTTGGGTCACTAAGGTGATTTCTTAAATGAGATATGTTTTGTTCTTTGTGAAATAACTACACCTAAATGAATTTTTCTTAAGGTCCTTAAGTATGGCCAAAACTATGGCTAGGATTGCAAGTGTACGTTTAGAGCAACATTGTTTTCTTGATTTGTTTGGCCTGTAGTCTCATAGAGCAATGTTACTTCTTATTTGGTAAGCTGTGTAGAATTTAGATTATGACTGCTAAGTTTCCCCTTTAGCATTTTCAGCTGTCCCAGTAAGACATATGGAAACGATACAGATTCTAGAACGCTTGACTCCACTCTCTGCCAGTGAACTTATACCATATGCAGAAGTATTAACATCCAATATGAACCAGCTATTGAATTCAGGGGTTCTGTGGAGAATGCTTCAAACAGTCAATAAACTATGGATGGTTCTTAAAACTGTGATGCCTAGAAGGTAATTTCAGTGTATTGTTACACGTAATAGATAAGTGTATAGCAGTGATTATATACAATAACCTAAACTTAATGGGTGAAAAAAAACTGTTGAGTGTTTAACAATATAAAACCCCTCTGAACACTACTAATTAAAGAGTCATTATAACTTTAAGAAAAAACATAAATTTGATCTTAAGAAACAGAGAGAAACTATAAAGTATTTCCAACTTGAGAAACTTTTTTAAAAGTGAGTTCTCCTCTATAGGCATCTGTCATTTGTGGCTAATTGTGATTTAGATCACTATTGTGTCTTGCATCATTGTGGTGGCTCCACATTTTGCTGCACATTAAAATCACCTGGAGAGCTGTTAAAACTCTTGATCCCCAATTGTAACCCATGCCAATTAAATCAGAATGTCTGCGGATGGGAGTCAGGCATTAGTATTTTTTTTTTTAAGATTCCCCAGTTGATTCCATTATGCAGCAATATTTAGAGAACACTTGACTAATTATTTCTTCTTTAGTCAAATGGGTCTCTGCTGGTCCATAGATTGCATCAGAAACACCTGGTCAGCTCTGAAAAACAGGATATTGGGCTGGCTTTCCCTGAGATATCAGATGCTTAATGTTCAATTAAGTAATTTCGATGCGAAAAAGAAAAGCATACACTTGAAAAATACTGTAAGAATTTTCATATTTTTAAACAAGGCAGTTTTGTAGGCTTCTAAGATTAAATACAGCGGCTCCTGTTTTGTTTTGTTTTAAACTGAGGCTTTGGAATATTTTATGTGAGTAGGAAACCTCTAGGAGTTCAGAAAAGGTTGAAATAAATGGTTTCTAACTAAATGCAGCGCACATTCTTGGATCAGTTTTCAAAGACTGGTCAAAACCTGCTGTGTTTAAATAATAACATGCTGTTTTTCATCACATTCATTGATGATGTAAACAAAATGTGTAACTATATTAGTAAATGTTAATATTCATGTATTTTAAGTTAAGGTTATAAAATTTGTCACAATGTGATTTTTTTATTCAAGTGAAAACAGATGTGTGCAGCTATTTTGAATATTGGTTTATAAACATTCCTATTCTTTATCAAATGAACTTGTAGTTTTTTGTGTTTTCTTTCACTACTGTTCACCTG
The DNA here is from genome assembly GCF_020826845.1 of Diceros bicornis minor. Lineage (NCBI taxonomy): Eukaryota > Metazoa > Chordata > Mammalia > Perissodactyla > Rhinocerotidae > Diceros > Diceros bicornis. Next base: position 973,105 of record NW_026690864.1, on the reverse strand, counting down.
AAAGGAACAGTTCAAGGGACTGGAATCCAGGACTGTCTGGCTCCAGAGCCTATGTGTATCCATTTCTGTTAAGGCCACACACGTCAAATGGCCACACAAGGCTCGAGTGGGTTGAGAGCCTTAGGAATTGAGCGGAGGAAAATCGTAGTACTTTCCCTGGAGCAGTTACTTAAACGATTTGATATTTAAAAAAATTGTAAAAGCAGAATAAAAACTTGAAGATTTTTTTAAGTATTGATAAATTATCCTTCATTCCACTGTTTTAACAGCAAGTTACATTTTTTATACTTTCCCTCTATCTTTGCTTATGCATATATATTTTCACATAATGGAATTCATAATACCCAGTAGGGAGTCTGCTTTCTTTCATTTAACTTTATATGAAATTTTTTTTGCAAGTTGTTTAGTTTTGATAATTATTTTACTGGCTTCATAATGATCAAACTGATAACCGTATAGCGTGCTATTACTAGACCGGGAGGTTGATGACTTTTTTCAGGATTACAGTAGGCACTGTTATCAACTGAGGTATTTTTACTTTTTCTTTCTTTTGGATTACTCTTTTAGGATAAATTTTTGAGCCTGAGATTACTAAATTAAAAGGTAGGATTTATCTTTAGCACTGTACATTTTGCAATTTGGGAAGATGCAGTAAAACTGAAAGGGAGGCAAACAAATCCACTCTCCTCCCGCTGCTCCCCCTGCAGCAAACCTCTCCCCAAACTAGTTGCTCAAACTTGAGAAACTGTCTCAGGTTTTGCTTTTTTGAGACACTAGTACTGGAGCCAAGCTTAAGTTATACAGAAATTGACAAAATCACAATTTGGAGAGATCATGATTAACTCCCTACCTTCGAGGAAGCTGAAGTGTACTTCGTGGCAAAGAATAACAACGGGGTGTTAGGAGGGACAGAGGCGGATGAGCCTTGATGGAGCAGAAGCCGCCGGGGCGGGAGCGCTCTTGAGCGTTGCTCTGGGTGGACTCGCTGTCCGGGGAGGCCTCGAACATCCTGAGGTTCTGGGGCCAGTCGTCAACCAGCCTTGTCGCCTGGCCGGGCTCGGGCGTCTGGCAGTTCCCGCCTCCGTCTGTGCCACACCCGGGCGCCGTGAAGGTCGGAAGCGTGAGCTGAGCGGCACTGACGGGCGCTCTGGGAAGAACCCGGCGAGGCTTCAAAGGGTTTCCTTTCCCTTGGTCTACAGACCCGAAGAATGAGACTGCGAGTTTCCAAGGAAACGGATGCACGGGTTAAGTCGCCGGTTTCAAAATCTCAAAACGGAGACGACTTTTCCTTTAAACCCTGCGGCCTGCGAGCATCCTTCGCTTTTCAGGCGTTCCCCTCCGGGCCGCCAAATCCTTTGCGTCGGTTTTTATTGCGGAGGCTTCCCTCGGGGGCCAGGGTGCGCGCCCCCTCACCTCGCGCCGGGATTGGTTGCTTGGTTTCTGCTCTGGCGGGTGATTGGGTGCTGGGAGTCGAGGGGGCGGGAGGCGGGAATTCGGCCGGGAGAGCGCGGGCGCGCGGCCTGGAAGAGAGCGGAGGAGGGAGCGGGCGAGGCGCCGGAGTCCGCGCTGGGCCGGGGCGTGGCAGCCCGGTGAGGAGGCGAGAGGGTTGGGGCCTCTCCTCTCTGCCAGGCTCCGCCGCGTGTGCTCGCGGATACCGTTTCCTTTTCTCCCGGGACCCGGAGCCCAGGCAGCGTTGCCTCGGTTTTCCTCAGAACAGGCCAGCCTGTCTCTCGTGAGGCGGCGCGCAGCCTGCCGGAAGGGAGCCTTCTGCTCTCGCCTGGCCGCCGTGCGGGCCGTCGGGTGACCGCGTCCCCGGGCCTCGGGGGTCTGAGCACGCGGAGGCCGGAGGGAGCCTGTCCCGACCCCCGGTGAGAGGGCCCGGGCCCCCTCGGCCCCCCGCTGACTCGTGGCGGCGGGGGCGGCGGCGGGAGGCGGATCGAGGCTCGTCCTTTATCCCCTGGGGGATTGCGGCGACTGAGGGCGGGGTGGATTTCTAGGCTGTGTCTGAGGAGCTAGCCGGCGTTGCGTTATTGGCTGGGGTGAAGGGGTTAGAGGCCACCAAATCTCTTCTCAAGAGTCGCACAGATAGAATCACAGAATATTAGAACTGGGAAATACCTCAGAATAGTGGTTCTTAGCTTGTTTTGGAACACACAGGCTAGGGGTCAGGGTATAATTGGCTTCATAAGCTGTTGAATTGCTCTTTTAGCCATCCCTCCATCCCCAGGTCGACTTTGCCGGTTTTTTTCACTATTGCAAGGAAGTCCTCAGTTGATAACAGCGCATATCAGTCTCCCCTCTATTTTCAGTGATTTTATTAGGATATAGTTCTGGGAATGAGAAATCCACGGACATTCTCTTCAGAGAAACACAGTCATGTACCAAGACTTCTGCACGCAATGGCAAGAGATCACAGTCTCAGACTTGCGTCTCTGGATCCTAGATTAAGCATAGGTGGTTTAGAAGAGGTGGGGATTAAAGTAGATCACCTCCTCTGTGTCAAGTACGGAGTTTAGGCACGTTCTATCCATTACCTTACTTAATTCTTATCTCAATGCCTGGCTAATTTTCGTCAAAACTCTATCAGGTAGATAATCTTATCTCCATTGCACAGATGAAGAAACAGACTGAGGTTCAGTGATTCACACAGTGGGACTCACACTTAGGCTTGCTTAACTCCAAAGTCCATCTTCTTTTCATTATACCCTTCTGACCTTTAAATCAGAATTATCAAGCACCTACTGTGTGCCAAGGCATTTTCTCCCTTACAACAGTTTTTCAATTAGGGATTATTACAGATAAGGATCTTAGTCTAGAGAAGTGAAGACATGATCAAGGAAACACATCTGAGTTGTGGGAACCTGATCTAGAACTCGTACTTCTACCTCCTGGTCCACAGTTTTGGCACAGTAGGGATACAAATCCGGATTTGTCAGATTCCGAGACATGTTCTTAACCACTGTGATGGTTAAGACTAGGAGATTCTTTTACTTGCATTTGTTTTGTTTATACATTTAGGAATCCCCTTTTTATTTCTAGACTTCTGTCCTAGTCTAGTTGGGTATCTGGTTTTCTTTGAATGGCATTGTTTCAGTCTTGATTTTCGTTTCTGCTGCAGTTAGGAATCTAAGTAAACAGGAAAGCAGGACTCTTCAATATGGTCTGAATGTGCAGTTGGTGGGGTGAAGATGAACTTTCCTTGTCAAGCTTGTCCATCATAGCTTGCTATAATGAATTCTGCAAGTAGTTTTCAGCAGTTAAGTCTTTATTAAGATAAAGATGCTGATAATTCATAACATATACTGAATCTGTGACTACATTCATTTTCTCAGATAGTAAATGGATTGAAAATATTTGCTGGGTTCATGGAAGAACATGTAACCTTTTGAAAAATAATCCTGATCGCTATAAACTGTATACGGTTAGGAGGCAAAGGAGAATATTCTGAAAACTATTCTCAGCTCATTTGGAACTTCTATTTACTTTACGGAATTACTACTTTCTACAAAGTATTTACTGTCTTTTACACAGAATACTATATTTCTCACCATATTTTTTGAGATGTTTCAATCATATAGAAAATTAATAGACAAATGAGTAAGCCAACTTTCCAGAGTTGTTCCATCTTAATATTTTGCCATATTTACTTTATACCTTGTTTGCAAGTAACATTACTAGTATGCTGAATTTATTCTTTTTCTTTCCTAGACGTGTTGTTATACTTTTGTTACATATGTATGTATCTGTAAACAATATAGAGCATTACTCTACCTGTTTTTAAACTTTGTACAATGATATGATACTGTACCTATATTTGTTCAGAAGTGTTTTTAGTTGCTTAACATTATTTTTAAGAAGTAGCCTTATTGATTGTTAATCTATTTTAATTGCTGTATAGTATTCCATTGTATGAATGTACCAGAATTTTTTTATCCAGTTTCCTTCTGACAGACATTTAAGTTGTTTACATTCTTTTGCAATTCTAAACAATGCTGCTATGAACTTTCTTATGCATGTTTCCTTATGTTCCTGTGGGAGAGGTTTTGGATATATACATAGGACTGGACTTCCTGGTGTTGGGTATCTTCAACTTTTCTAGAAATTGTTAATTTCTGTCCAAAGTGGTTGTAGTGATTTACACTCTCTCTAGCAGTATCCTCCATTAAGTTGTCTTCAAAGGTATTAGTGTACTCTAGTTTTACAGAAATGATGGTGCTTGCATCCTTAAGGCACAAATTGCTTTGTTCATTTCTTTTATGCCTATATGCTTTTAAGTCCAACATAATTTTAGGGAGAAAGATAAAGGAATAAAGTCTAGATTGAACGAAATACTAATTCTCCCTTCTGCTATTGCTATGTTCCCTCAAGTACAACTTTACTGCTTGTTGTGTTTGTACTTGTGATGCAGACAGACCCTAATGAAGTAAATTGTTTACTGATTTTTTTTTTATTGTTTTTGTGTCAATAGATTGTCCGAGGATTAAAAAGTAAGCAGCATTGTTTGTTGGAGAGCCCTACAGGGAGTGGGAAAAGCTTAGTCTTACTTTGTGCTGCTTTAGCGTGGCGACAGTCTCTTCTTCGTGGTAAGTATTTGGTTGATATATTCAGCTTGATTATTGGGACTTGAAAAAAATATAATAAAGTACTTTTTATCCAGAATGATTCATTTAAGGAAATAGCAGTAACTAAGAATATACTTTTGGTCTTTCTTTTAATCCTCCCTGCTTGATATTTTAATGAATCTCAATATCAACGAATACTCAAGTGGTTGTGCCTTTATTACATTATTAATCTTTGACTATTATCTTTTTGTAAGTTATGTAAATTGATGATCATTTCTCTATAAATGTCTCTGACAGCATAAGTGTTTCTCTCCTGTCCTAATTTGATGCTACAGATAGGGTGACCACCTTGTCCAGATTTGCCAGGTACTTTCCCAGGTTTAGCCCTGAAAATCTTACAGCCTGGGGAACCTCCCAATCCTGGGCAAATTCGAGTGGTTGCTCACTGTAGCTGCAGAGAATGATTAATGTTTGTTTAATTAGAAATATTATGAATAGAGGTTCTTTCACTTTGAGGGAAGCCAGCGGATGAAAGCTTAAGCGAAAATGCTGAAGTACCATTGTCACGTCGTTGTACGTGCCACTCAAAGAGTGTTACAAACGATGGCGAGGACGGAGGAGCTTCACGTCATTTCAACAGTCCAAGTACACCACCTTCTGACAGAAATGGCACTTCATCAACTTGTCAAGGTAGGTTATATTTTTGCCTGGGTCTGTTGGTATGTGTAATAGGAACCTTCACTACTGTTGTTATGAGACCTAATTTGATAAATTTGATGAGCATAATTCATTAGGTACCTCCATCTAATGTCTCTGGAATTATTTTTAGATAACACAAGAGTGGTCAGAAATCCTTGGACTACTTTATTCTTGGCTTGGCTTTTAATTGATTTGGACATTTTGCTAGCTTAAATCATTTTTTGAAGCAGGCAAGGCAAAATAAATGATATTCAGAAATTGATGTTATTTGTAGGCAGGATTGTTAATTATAAGTTAGAATTTTAGAAAACATTGATTTGTATTGTAAGACAAAATCTAGTTAGCCTCATTCATTCTTGATAAGTTTGCATGAACTTCTGAAGCCAGTATCCTGCATGAGGATGAGATATGTTTTAGGTATGATCCTTGAATAGTTCTAATTAGATTTATTTAAATGAAATATATTAAGAATAACATAAGACTCTTAATTTTTAAAAAATATTTCTCTGGCTTTGACTATATGGAAAAGATTGGTCGTTATTTGCCTAAGCCAGAAACCTAGGAGACATCCTGTACACGTTGCTCTGCCTTATTTCTCCGTGCAAATCTCTATCTCCATTGACAACTCCCTGGTCCAAACGACCATCTCTTGTTTAGAGCATGCAATAACTTCTTTTCCTGCTTTCACTCATGCCATTCTTTCACTAATCACTGGCAGGGAGAAAAGAGGTGGCCATGACTGACTTAAGTCTCAACGTATCCACTTCCTAAAATCAAGAATGGAGTCATCTTCCTCTAAAGCACATGACTATGTGTGGAGGAGGGTGGCTGCTGGAACCCAAGTGTGATTGTGTTAGGAGTGAGGAAGAGGAGATGGAATAGTTACTGGAGAGGTGACCAATAGTGTTGTCTACACTGTTTTGACCCTTAGCCCTTTTGACTTTCTTTCCATTCCTTCAAAGGGTCATGCTTTCTTCTGCCTCAGAGCCTTTGCTTGTGTTAGTGTCTCTTCTGAGGAAAGTTACATCTTCACCTTGTTATCCTCCTCTTCCATTAGGTATCGCTTAAATTTCACTTCCTTGAGGGAGCCATGCTGACCTTTCCGTTAGATCAGATTTGGTTTCCCTGTTATTTTGTGTCATCTCACTGTGTTTGTCTCCTTCACAGCACTTGTCTGTGAAGTTTTTATTATCCATGTGTCTGTGTGCATCTTTTGTTGATCTCTGCTTCCCCTAGCAGACTGTGTTCTCCATGAGGTCAGGAGCCATGTCAGTTTGCTTACCATTGTAACCCTGGAACCTGGCAGAGTGCTTGGCGTATAGTAGGTGCTAGATAACTATTTGTTGTGTGAATGAATGGAGTTGATTTTGAGCTAATTATAGAAACTCTGGTTTATAATATTTATATACAACCTGTATTTTTTTTAGAAAAGCTTTATTGAAACATACTTGACAAAACAAACTGCATTTATTTAAATGGTACGCTTTGGGGTCCTCGCGTCAGGGCCTGCGCAGGGCCCTCCTGGCGAATCGCGGCGCTGTGCTGCCTCGCCGCCCCCTCGCGCGGGGAGGGGCGGGGGGGGGGGGGGGCGAGCGCGCCTGCGCACCGGGTGCCTTATCCCAAGTTCACATGTCTCGAGGGTGGGACTGCGGGTCTCTGCTTGCAATGGCGGCGCTAGAGCGGAGCGTGGGCTGCGGCTGCCGGAGTCATGGCAGGACAGGCATTTAGAAAGTCTCTTCCCCTCTTTGACCGAGTTTTGGTTGAAAGGAGTGCAGCCGAAACTGTAACCAAAGGAGGCATTATGCTTCCAGAAAAATCTCAAGGAAAAGTATTGCAAGCAACAGTAGTAGCTGTTGGATCGGGCTCTAAAGGAAAGAGTGGAGAGATTCAACCAGTTAGTGTGAAAGTGGGAGATAAAGTTCTTCTCCTAGAATTCGGAGGCACCAAAGTAGCTCTAGATGACAAGGATTATTTCTTATTTAGAGATGGTGACATTCTTGGAAAGTATGTAGACTGAAATGAATTACTATTGAAATGGCATCACGTGAAGCTGCCCATTCCACTGAAGTACTGAAATCTTTCATCATGTAAATAATTTCCATGTCTCTCTTTTATAATAAACTAATGATATCCAAACTAATGACATCCCGTGTCTCTAAAATTTAGTTTCACTGCACTGATATAAACATTTCCAAATAAAAATATATAAATGAAAAAATATAAAATAAAATAAATGGTACGCTGTGATAAGTTATGGCCTCCACCATAAGGTGTACCTCCATGAAACTTTCAGTCAGCGTCAAGATAGTGAACATATCCATTACCTTCAAAAGTTTTCTCATGCACCTTTGTTATCCCTCCTTCCCACCCCTCTGTGACTTTCTCTCCCCAAACAACCACTGATTTGCTTTCTATCACTATAGATTAGTTTGCATTTTCTAGAGTTTATATAAATGGAATCAGACAATTTGTACACCAATTTTGTCTAGCTTCTGTCACTTAACATAATTCTTTTGAAATTCATCAATGTTGTGTGTGTCAACAGTTTGTTCCTTTGTGTTGCTGAGTAAGGTTCTGTTCTATGGATATACTACAAATTGTTGATCCAGTCACATGTTGATGTATATGTGAGTTGTTTCTAGTTTTCGGCTATTACAAATAAAGCTGCTATGAACATTTGTATGTCAGTCTTTGTTATGGACATGTGCTTTCCTTTTTATGGGCAAATACATAAGAGTAGAATGAGTGGATCACTTATGTTTAACTCTTTAAGAAACTTCCAAACTGTTACCCAAAGTGTTTATACATTATACCATTTTACATTCCCACCAGCAGTGTCCGAGAGTTCCCATTTCTCTACATCTTTGCTTACACTTGGTATGGTCAGTCTTGTCTGCCATTCTAATAGGCATGTAGTGTGGTATCTCATTGTGGTTTTAATTTGCATTTCCCTGATGACTTATGATGTTGAGCGTCTTTTCATGTGCTTATGAGCCATCTGTATATCTTCTCTGATAAAATGTCTTTTTGAAACTTTTGCCTGTTTTTTTTTTTCTTATTGTTAAGTTTTGAGAGTTCTTTATATATTTTGAATACAAGTGTTTTTCTATCAAATATAGTTTTAGGTTTTACTGTTAGGTCTAAAATCCATTTCGAGTTGTTTTTGGTATATGGTGTGAGGTATGGATCCAAGTTCATTTATTTTGCCTATGAATATCTCATTGTTCAGCACCATTTATTGAAAAGGCTATCCTTTATCCACTGCATTGCCTTTGTTCCTTGGTAAAAAATCAGTTGTCAATATATACACAACTTGCATTTTAGCATCATTGTGAGTTTGGGCTGTTTAGAATAGTCTCTTGAAGCATCAGATGTGATAAATCAGGGTTGGATTCTTTCCATTTTTAAGCAAATTCTTTAGTAAGATATAAGCTAAATACAGAAAAGCATACACATCCTAAGTGTATAGCTTGATGAATTTTCACAAAGTAAACACACTCGTGTATCTACCACCTAGATAAAAATAGGACATTACCAACACCCTACAGCCCCTTCTTATGCTCTTTTCTAGTCACTATCCTTTCTCTCCACAGGTATTGGCTATCCTCCCTTCTGTCACCATTGATGAGTTTTGCCTCTTTATAGAAATGGAGTGATATCTGTACTCTTGAGTCTGCGTACTTTTGCTTAACATTGTATTTTGGGGATTCATTTGTGTTGTTGCATACAGTAGTAGTTCTTGTTGTGGTATATTATTTACTTCTATGAACATATCACAGTTTATTAATCCGTTCTGCAGTTATTAGACATTTGGATGGTTTCTACATTAGGCTTTTAATGCTTTTATGAACATTCTTGTTCATTCTTTTGCAAATAGGTAAGTATTTTTTCTTGGATATATACCTAGGAATGGCATTGCTGGTCATAGTGTATGGATATGTTCAGCTATAGTAGAGACTGCCAACATTTTCCAAAGTGGTTGAACCAGTTTATGCAACCCCTTCCCTACATCCAGTAGTATATGGGAATTACGTTGTTCGGCATTCTTGTTAACACTTGATATGTCCAGTCTTCTAAAATTTTAGCCATTCTGGTGCATGGATGGTGTTCTCGTGAGTTTGAATGGGAATTTCTCTGGTGACTAATGAGGTTGAGCATCTTTTTATATGTTTATTGGTCATTTGAATATTTCTTTTAGTGAATTGCCTATTTAGATTGCCCATATTTCTATTGGGTTGTTTCTTACTGATTTCTATGAGTTTCTTTTTTTTTTTAAATATCTTCTGGATATGTCTTGTTTCTTTATAACTTTGTATTTTAAAGACTTAACCCCTCCAATAAGCTTCCTGCAAATGTCCCTGCTATAGAGAAGAGGAAGATAAGCCTTTTGGTCTATGCAAATAATATGATTTTTTTTTTAATGAATTGGGGTAAATCTCATTTGGCACATGGCAGTTCAGTTTTTCTAAAACTAAATTATTGTTTTTGGTAGACGTTCCCTGGCCTTTAATGGGCCCATGCAAATTTGACCCTTGATTTATTTGGGACAGGGTTTCTCAAAAGTGGCACTATTAAAATTTGAATGGGATAATTTTTGTTGTGGCAGCTGTCCTGTGCACTGTGGGATGCTTAGCAGCATCTCCCAGGCCTCAACCCACTAGAGGCCAGTAGTACCTACCCCCGACTTTGTGACAACCAAAAATGTTTCCAGACGTTGCTGAATGTCCCTGGGGTGGGAGGTGGGGGTGTTAAAATTGCCCCGGTCGAGAAACACTGATCTAGATTTGTTTTGTGGGTATTTTACCAGTTTACCAGGAAATTACAGAGCTCAAAATTACGTGTCTTTTCTAAAATACATATGGAAATACAAAGGACTAAGAATAGCCAAGATATTTTTTAAGCAGCAGGTCAAGGTGAGAAGACTTGATCTATGAGATATCCTGATTTATTATATATATAGAGCTATAGTAACTAAAGCACTTTGGTATTAGCACAGTGTTAGACCAGTGGAAAACAGTAGAGAACCCAAATCCAGTTCCACGTGTATCCAGAAACTTGATTTCTTTTAATAGAAGTGCTCTTACAGAGCAGAGGGCAAAGGAGGGGCGTTTCTTTAAGTGGTCCTGGGACTATTAGATATCAGTGTGGAAAAAATTCAAATTGGAACCCTACTTTACTCCGTACACAAAAATCCATTCCGGGTAGATTAAAGACCTAGGCATGAAAGGCAAAACTATTAAGATGTTAGAATATAGTGGTTTTCAAACGATGTTCTTAAGAGTCTTAGAAAAAACATGGCTTGTAGTGGGAAGGGGACAGTGGATCAGGGAAGTTCTAGGTCTCGCGTGCTCTTTTGGAAATTTTAAACGCTATTTCTTAAAAAACTGTAGTCCTCCTCAGAAAAGGCTTGAAAACCCGTGCTGTGTGGCATAGATAGCCTTCTGTGTTTGTGCAGACTCAAACTTGTTTTTTTTTTTTGAAAATATTATTGGACTTGCTTATAGGGCTTTCTCCCCTAGTAGTCTGTAAATCCTTCAAGGCCAGGGACTGGTTTTTTTTCATTGTTTTTCCATGGGGTCTGGAATTGTATGGACTCAATAAAATAAATGCTTGTTAAATGAATTCAAGAACTGGGAGTGGAGGGAATGTATAGAGAAGAGCAGAGAGGAAGGAAGGTACTTTGAAGAACACTCTCATTTACAGAAAGGGAGAAACCAATGTATTGGAATAGTTAAGAACCGTGTTACAGATATTAAAGAAAAAGCAAATGTATTTATTCTGTTGCAAGAATACAGAGTGTTATGTTTGGCTGTATACCTAGAGGTTATGCTTATGGATTTTAGAATCAGACAGCAGGAGTCAGTCATATCTAGGCTCTGCCTCTTACTAGCTAAACAATATTGGGCATGAACTTGACTTCTTTAAAACCTAGTATTCGCACTTATAAAATGGGAATAATATTATTCGGTGATTTAAGAGGTCTTTGATGACCTTGAGATAGAGCTTTCCGGATTGTGGGATTAAAAGCTAGATTATAGGAGCTTGATTCTACTATATTGTTAAGCCTAAAGAACATTGAGAAGCTTAGTAGGAAACAAACATTGAGACACTGTAAAGAACGATTTTTATAGAAATGAAATACATTTTCTTGAGAGACTCTTACAGTTATATTTTTTAAGCCACGTTATTGGGAGTGGTCTACAAAAGCATAAAGCTACAATTGGACTTTCCTGTTGAAAGTATATTTCTCAAAATGTTTGCTATATCTTTGTTAAGGTAAACTGAGTGGTAAAGTGCTTTTAAACATGTTGAGCATTTCATGTTTTAAAGTATGTTATGAAATTTTTAGAAATAAATCATACATCTTGATTCCAATATTTTTCTAGAAAAATTTCCTGGAGCAACCCCTGATGGCCTAGCGGTTAAAGTTTGGCACGCTCCGCTTCGGAGTCCCAGGTTCAGTTCCCAGGCGCGAACCACACCACTCGTCTCTCATTGACTAGCTGTGGCAGTGGCTCATGTAGAAGAACTAGAAGGATTTACACGTAGAATATAGAACTATGTAGTGGGGCTTTGGGAAGGGAGAAAGAAGAGAGGCAGATTGGCAACAGATGTTAGCTCAGGGCAAATCTTTCCAAGCAGGGAAAAAAAAAGAAAAAGAAAAATTGCCTAAGTGTAAGTTATTTATACTCATATTTTATGACTTCTTATATAAGACTCTCCTGAAAAAAACTATACTGGCTGCAAAGCTATCTGCCAATAAACAGGTATCCATATGGAGAGATGAAAATGGTGATTTTCAAGTAGAGAAGAATTCAACCCTTATAAACTACACAGTAGGTAAACAGAATTTGTTGGCAGTGAAATATTCCCGTTAGTTCTAGTAGAACAAGGTAGCCAAGCGTCAATCAAGATTTCAGTGGTGCCTGTAGAGAGTAGTTGGGTCATGTCACAGACGTAAATTGTAAATTATTGTAACTTCATTTTATATAGTTACTCATTACAAAGGAGTTTATTATTATACTAGATTATTGAGGCTAACATCATTAAAATGAAACTGCATGGTGCTTTCTTATATAAGAGGAATTTGACAGTAAACTATTTACTTAAGGCATATACTGATAGTATAGCTACTTTGTACTTTTAATTCTTCTGTTGTTTTGATCTAATAATGGCATTTTGGGGGGTCAAAATACCTTTTTTTAGAAACCTTGATACAAGCATATGCTGTCTTCAAAATCTTACTTCAAATAAAGCAATAGAGGCAAGTTGGAAGTAAAAGCATGGAATACATAAACAAAATAATAAGGGAATTATGGTGCCAGTTATCAATGGATTGCCCCTGTGTAACAACATCAGAGTGTTGCCCTCTGTTGTCTGTTCTGCAATAATGGAGCTGCACCCAGTAGACATTTCTCTTTTGCACCTGGCAGGGGTTAAGCTTTTGTCAGAGAAGGTTTAGGACAAAGGGCCTTCCATCCTAATCCCAGGGTGCTTCCATTCTTTTCTTTTTCTTTCTACTGCAGTACAACCAGCAGTGGCACAATTCAGGGGTGTCTACATGGACTCACCCACGGTGGGTGATCCACAGTGGATTCAGTGGATCCCCTTGGATGGCTTAATAAGGAGAATGAGTGGCACCGCTGCAAATGGAATCCCAGTGAATCCAGTAGGCATCCCAGCCTCAGCCTACCTGCCCCTGGGAGGGGACCGGGCTTTCCTGTTTGCCAGTCTCAGCCTGCTGTTCCCTACCTGCTGAGCTCTGCCCTGACCAGGAACTGGTACTGGCCTTGGGAAACATGACAATCTTCTCCACCATCCCTGTGCTGCAATCATTCCTTCTCCAACAAGGCCTGAAGGCAGCCTTGGCGAGGGGGTCCTCTCTCAAATTTGTTTCTTTCTTAACTACTCTACTGTAATTCTGGGCTATTCTCTATAGTTCCCTTTAAAGGTTTATGGTTAATTGTTCATTATATAAACTGTCCCTGCTCAATCTATTGGTTGGTTTCCGTGTCCTGATTGAACACTGATTCTTATCATTATATATTATTTTATAGGGTGTTAGTGCTAAGGGGAAAAATGAAAGGGGAACAAGTTGGATAGGGAGTGTCAGGACAAGAGGATAGTTTATATTTTAAATGACATGGTCAATACAGCCTCACCAAGATGACATTTGAACACAGAATTAAAGATAGTGAAGAAGATGAGGCATGAAATCATCATGTGGAAGAGGATTCCAAGTGGAAGGAACATAGAGTACAAGTCTACAGGTGGGAGAGTGCCTGGCATGTACCAGGAGCATAATGGAGGGCAGAGGGACTGGAGCAAATGGTACAGGGGATGACTGGCCAAAGATGATGTCAGAGAGAGTGTGGGACCAACTGGATTGGGCTTGAGGTCCATCATAAGGACTTGAACTTTCCCCCTGAGAGAAATGGAGAGCCCCTTGAGAGATTTCACAACGTCAGGGTGTGACATCTGGTTTTAAAGGGTCACTCCAATTGGTGCATTGAGGATAGATGGCGGGTCAAATATAGAGGCAGAGAAACCAGTTAGAAGGATACAGCGATAATCCAGGCCAGAACAATGGTGCAATGTGGTCCACCCAGCCATCAGGGAGTAACAGGGTGTGGACTTACATACCCACCGCAAGCAAAGAAAAAACTAGTCCAAATACCTGATATGATTATTTCGCTAATGATCAGTCTACATATGCAGTGGGTGAAAGTCCACAAGGCCAGAGAAGAGCAACCTTCATGTAAAGAAAAATTCTAAGGAACTGTAAGTCACACCACCTGCAACAACCACAGATTCTAGAATTATTTGAGATGCCAAGACAATGAGGAGGGAATAATCTTTTCAACAAGTAGTGCTGGGACAGGTGGATATCCACATGTGAAAGCATAAAGGTGAACCCCTACCTCACACCATATACAAAAATGTTACACCTTCTTACCATCAAAGATGTAAATGTAAGACCTAAAACTATAAAACTCTTGGAAGAAAACATGGCCCTGGATTAGGCAATGTTTTTGTAATTGTGGCACCCAACACATAAGCAACCAAAGGGAAAACAGATCAATTAAACTTCATGAAAAGTAAAACTTGAGTGCGTTGAAAGACACGATCAGGAAAGCGAAAAGACGACTCACAGAAGGGGAGAATATGTTTACAGATCTTTACATATCTGATAAAGTTCTACTATTGAGAATATATAATACATTCTCCCCTCTCAACAATAAAATACAAATAGCACAATGAAAAATGGGCAATGCGTTTGGATAGGCATTTCTCCACCAGAAATACATGCCTGCCTGGTGCTGTGCTGTCCCTGCCTGAGGCTGCAGTTCCTGTGCTAGCCATCAGGTGGCAGCCTCCTGTGTCAGTGGTGCCCACTGAGCTTTACTGGAGCAATTTGGGGAAAGGAGGATTCATGCAGAAGTCATGCTGACCCTCCGCCTGCCTCAGGACCCACTTGCACTTCCTATTACTAGTGTTCCTCTTCACCGACTGAGTGGAGCAAAAGCAGGAAGGAGGGATCCAAGATGCCCCTATTTGTTCATTCGGCAGCTATGTGCCAAGCCATCACCCTGGGCCGGGAGCCCTAGTGGGCCCGAGGGTGGTGCTGAAATCTACCCAGTGGTCCCTGCCCACCAGGAGCTCAGTCTGGAGGCAGATGGACAAAAGCACAAAATCAGAGACACGTGAAAGAGAAGAGCATGAACTGGAATGAAAATAAAGAGTGTCCTGCAGGGAGGGCTGGGGTCTCACTGGGTAGGAGGGTCTGAAAGGCCTGACTGAGGTGACATTTGCTGTGACCAGAATGACATGAGGACCCAGCGCTGCACTCACCTGTGATCAGCGTGCCAGGGAGAAGGCACTGCTGGTGTGGAGACACCCAGGCAGAAGTGAGTTTGGCCAGAGGAGGTTAGAGAGGTGGGCACTGTGGCTGCAGAGAACCTGGAGGGGAGAGGAGGGAGAAGGGCAGGCCAGACCTGGGAACTGGGAGATGGTGTGAGGTGTCTCCTCCTCTCTGACAACACTCCTCCCCACCCTGCATCTGTAAACCGCAAATATTCACTCTCTCTCCATCTCTGTGGACCAGGAATCCTGCACAACTGAGCTGGAGCCTCTGCTCATGACGACTTCCAGGTTGGGGCTGTGGCCTCCACCGAGGCTGGACCAGGGTGAGATGTGCTGTCAAGCTTACTCCTGTGGGCTCGGTCAGGATCAGCTTCACTGAGAGCCTGGCTCCTTTCTGTCTGTTGGCCAGGGCACTCCCTTGGTTTTCTTCTGCGTGGGCCTCTGCATAGGGGAGCTCAGGACGTCCATGTATGTCCCCAGGTCCAGGGGTTAGACAGACTGAGAGAGGGGAACAAGGGGAGAGGGAAGAGGGAACACAAGAGAGCGAGTGAGAGAGAATGACAGCCTTGGTGATGGAATCTGGGAAGGGTCGTCCTGTCACTTGTGCTGGGTCTGCTGGTCAGAAGCCAGTCCCTAAGCAGTCAGTGGTCCACAGGGACGTATAGAACAGGCAGGGAGCTCATCCCTGCAGGGGCACGCTGACCTTGACTCGAGTGTCCTGGTGGCGAAAGGCTCCCTTCCTACCTGGGCTGATCCTGCGTTGAGCTCAGATCCTCCTCCTTGGGAGTGTTGCTCATCGCGGCCCGGGTGTGCTCTCCCGGGTTCCCTGGGCTCCTGTCGCCTCCAGGAGGGAGATGTACACTGAGGGGGCTGAGGCCAGAGCAAGCAGGGACCACTCCACCCTCCCAGCTCATTTGCTTCCTTCCCCAGGAGGGCCGACTCCTCAGGAGCCTCTCCTCACTGCTCACCATCTTCTCTGCTCTGAGAGCACCTCGTTTCAGCCTCTGAAGAAGACCTGGGGAGAAGTTTCCAGGTGGGAAGGCCTCTCTCCATGGGAGCCCCAGAGTGGACAGGGACCTTCGACAGGGCTGGGCATTGTCCCCTCAGTCAACTTGGACTTCCTGGGAGGCAGCAACCCCTGGGGGCAGGGCCTAGGCTGGTGGCAGGTCTCTAAGCATCCCCACAATGCCCATCTTCCTGGTCTCACCTGATTGAGCACAGGCCTGCACAAGCACACCACCTTCCAGACCCCCTGGGGTTACGTGCAGCCCATCAAGGCCGCTGTGTCTGTCTCATTGTGTGGTTGTCCGTCTCACCTTCCTGGCTGATTCGCTGCTCTGTTCTAGATCCAACCTCAGGCGGCTGCAAAGTTGACCTTCCACGTCAGCTTGCCACTGAGATGGCTACTGTCTCCACAAATGCTTAGGGGCCGGGCTTTGCCCACGCATGGCGACATCAAGTGGGCAACCTCTGACAGTGAAGCCACCCCCATTCAGGCTTGCGCCGCTCACAGGGCCGTCACACTGAGGGGGTGGGGACGGGACCTGCCCTGGGCAAAAACACCATGACTCTCACTGTTCTTCCCTCAGCTTCACATGCTCCTCAGTTGGTTGTATGTCTTTGGTCTCTTCCCAGAGGTTGTTTTCTGACAGCACGTCCGGTGTGATCATGGCTTTCCGGGAAGAGGATTGGCTGAACTCCTCACTCAACCATTCGGTGCGTCCTGCCGACCCACGCCGATCACTTTCTGAAGGCGCATCCTTTCAGCAATCTGAGGACCCAAGATTGTGAGTCTGTGTCCTGGAGGGATTTTGAGAAGAGCTGGTGGGATGGCAGTATTGCAAAGCATAAAGCCTTGCTTCCAGAAAGCTCTCTGGGATCCTCATCATCTTGCTGTTTTGGAGTCAAAGCCCTGAGATCTTTAAAAAGCCAGCAATGTTAGAACATGGGCAGGACAAACAAAAGTCTCTGGGCTCCAACACCAACTAAAATATTCTGAATTTCTAGTAACCTGAGACGAGTGGAAAGGAGTTGGGAGTGTGGAGTGGAGGGGCGGTTTGGGGCAACTACGCGTCTGGGGGGAGAAATGCCATGCAGAGCAGCCTTTCTGGGGGCATACGTGTGGGACATGTGTGCAGACCCCCGCTGCAGAGATTGCTGCTGCTGCCCTTCAGTTCCCTCAGCCCACTTGAGTCCCTGCAGTCCCCGGGAGCCAGTCCCCGGCAGGCCCACAGTGTCCCCCTGGAGCACCTGCATCCACTGTCTGCCTGAGGGCTCTCTCCTGCAGCGGGAGCTTCCTCTGCTGCGAGCCTGTGCCAGCCTGTAGCACAGAAGCCTTCACGACCCGGGGTAAACCCTCCACCCACGGGCACAGAGCCAGTCCGGGTGGGATCTCGTCTCCCGACAGGACTAGGAGGGATGCTCACCTCAGTGCTCCCTCGTCAGGCCCCGCCCTGGCGCTCCTCCTCCAGGCTCCCTTCCCCATGGCCTCCCTCGGGCCTCCTCCCTCACCTGCAGACAAACCACTTGCCCTATGTCCTGGTCTGCTCTGGGGCCAGACTCTGCAGAGGCTGCACGCTGGCTGTGACTTGGAGCAGGTCGTCCAGCCTCCTGGACTTGAGCTTCCTCACCTGTGAGATGGGGCCACAGGCCTGCCTCCCGAGTCGCCAGAGGAGACGCAGCGTGGGGAGACGCACACCGCTGCAAAGAAGGACGCCCGCTGACCACCCAGGGAAAACCCCAACCTTGCCAAAGAAACAGGAGCTCGCGAGGCTGAGGGAGGAACGCGGGCAGCCTGTCCACACAACGTGGAGAGTCGCTGACGCGTGTGGCCGTGCAGGGTAGGCCCCCGGACAGTGGAAGAGCCATTCGACAAGGAGGGTGACAGGACAGAGGCTTCCAAGGAGAAAAATTTAAGTGTTGGAGGATCACAGAGGCCTTAGGAAAATCGTGAGGCCCTGGAACATGTTTACTGAAATGCTATTATTGGCCGGAAGAATGTGTTACAATACCCAGTCCACTCTGGATTACTTCTCATTGGTTGTAGGAATGAGTGCACACTTGTGATTAGAACCCACATTTTGTTAAGTGTAGGATATCTTTATTTTTCTTAACTTTTAATTATTTTTTTTTGTCGATGAAGTGCCAAGCATGGGTTTTCTCCGTTCTTTTCTTTGCATGGGTGGCCTCTACTTTCAGAAGCGGATTCCTGGTGCTCATCACCCCTGCTAACCCGAGGGACAGCCCTCTTTCAGGTGACACAGTGGATGTGAGCTCCAGGTGGGCAGGGACCACGTGGGGTCATACTCACTGGTGAAGTTACAGTGCTCGGCCCCTGGCAGGGACCAGAACGTATTGGCTGAATGAGTGAGTGAAACAATGAACGAATGCATGAATGAGTACATGAGTGCAGGAGTGAGTGAGTGAAGGAATGAGTGAAGGAATGACTGGGTGAATGAAGCAATAAGTGAGTAAACCACAGAAGCTGTATCCACACAGGAGGAGCCTTTATCTGTGGGGGGCTCACAGCGGGTCACAGCACAAGCCCTGGACGGTGGCATGGAGCATGTCCAGCTGTCCTCCCAGCGCTGAGCCTCCGTCACCTGCAGCACAGTGTGGTCCTGGATCTTCTTTAGCTCCTCCTCAAACAATGCTGAATGTTCCCGGGAGCAGGGCAGCAGGAAGGGAACCTGAGGAGGAACTTCCCAGACCCTGCACCCTGGAGGACCACTGTGACAGCCTGGCAGGGGGCTCTTAACACGCTCCGGGCACCAGGCTAGAGATGCTCAAGCAATTCCTCAGGGAAGTCTCCCAACAGCCCATCAGGAGGCCAAGTTATTTCCTCATTGTACAGATGGGGAAACCGAGGCTGAGAGCCTCACCTGCATCACCAGCTAGAAAGAGGCTGAGCAGGGACTAGGACCCCTGTTTCTCTGACTTTGGATCATTCCAAAGCACTGTCCTGCACTGTGGCCTCCTCGGGCTCAGGGGTCCTGGCCTCCCTGGGGCCTGCACCCTTCTGGCCTCCAGCCATCACTGAACTAAAGGGACAGGGCCACTCCGTCTGCCTGGGGCTGGGTATGGTGGCCGGGGAATGGCCAGCTGTGGGCGCTGTGGGCTCTCCCAGTACCAAGGACCAGCCTATCCCCCCGCAGAGTGAGGTCTCTCTGGGCATCAGGACCAAAAGTTCTCAGAACTTTAGGGAAAAGAGGTCCCTCTTTCAGCATGGGGGAGCCCTTCTCAGGCAGGCCCAAGGGGTCTAAGAGGCACTGGGTTCAAATCCCGGCTCTGCCACTCTGCAGGGCACAGAGGGGGCAAGTCTCTTTGAGCCTCAGTTTCCTCATCAGTGAAATGAAGACAATAATTGCTCCTCCCCCAAGGAGTTGGGGGGAGGATTCAAGGAGATAGCTCAAGAGGAGAACAGAGGCCCCGGTAAGTGCTCATCACCGTGAGCTGTTCCTGCTTATGTCACCCCACTCAGAGCCCCCTGGGGCCCTTCGCCTCTGCCCACTCTGATCTCCCACCAGGCATGCCCTACTCGCTCCGACTCCGCTGTTCCTCTGGAATGCCTTTCTCCAGCCCATCTCGTCCCACGGCAGTCAGCCAGCCAGGTGGGGATCCAGGACCCAGCCCCATCTCTTCTCCCGTGATTCCTCTTCATTAGAGCTAGGAGCTGTTGAGATCTGAGAAGGTGCAGGGCACTCCAGGTGCAGCCTCAGTGAACTTGTCTGACACCACCATGAAAGGTCGGCTGCCACCCCACTTCACAGGGGAGGAAACCGAGGCTCCAATGGCCGTGCCTCTCCGAGGTCACCAGGGCTCTCTCCCTCATCCCCACTGAGCAGGGCCCCTCCATCGCAGAGGCTGAATGTGCTGGATATGTGGGCTGGGGCTGGCACAGTGCCTGAGGCAGCCATCACTCCTGGAAAACACTGAGGTGTGCTTTGGGCACGATGACCTTCTCCAAAGCCTCTAGCCCCGTGCTCTGACCTTCTGGCACCTTCTATGACACCTCCACTCTGTCTTGTAAGAGTCACTTCTGCTCACACAAGCTCAAGTGGGTCCTGCTGTTGCAACTGAGAACTCCCCCTGGAGGGAGCATGTTCAAGGAGGTCCCTGTGACTCACTGCACTGACCTAGATGTACTTTCCTGACTGAGGATGGGGCTCTCTGCTTGGAGGGAGAGGGAGCAGGCAGGAGTGTCCAGACCCTCATCATCATCTGTCCTGGATGGCAGGCCAGGCTGCTCAGCTCAGGTGAGTTAGGGAGCAGGAGGTGCATGGGCAAGGCCAAAGCGGGGTCAGGTGTGTTAGGGGCGGGGCCAGGGGTGAGGGGAGTGGGAAGGACAGAAGCAACAGGAGCGAGGCCTTCCAGCTGGGCAGGTAACCCCAGGTACCTTCATCCCCTGCATCCTAGCTGCTCCTCCTTCTCCCTCCCTCCCTCAGGTCTCTGCTTCAGGGTCTCTGGACTCCCTGTTCCCAAACAAGATCACAGGGTAGAAGGAGACCTTGAGTGTCAGAGACTGTGACCAACACCTTAACATCACGTTTACATTATGAGCCAGAATCTCCGCCTCTAGGGATCGGTCCTAAAGAAGTAGAGATTTATGGATGCAGGTGTTCCTTTCAGCACGATGAAATCAGAAATGATCCGTGTTGCCCAGCAGAGGCTCTTAGGCAATTCTGAGGCCGACGCAGAGGAGGAAGAGGATTGACTGGCCAGGGTCCAGCCCTGGGGAAATCAGGTTCCAGAAGAGCACACTCCCTGCAGTCCTTCCCACACGATAGCCGCAAGTGCACACCCACACACACTTGCACATAGACATACCCATGTGCATACAGATGCACACAGCTGAATGGGCACATGCACACACGTGCACACACACGTGCATACAAAGGCAAAGGACTGAAACGGTGAACACTGCCTGTTAAGGGCACTCCTCAGTTTCCACTTAATTCTTAATACCCTTAGAATTCATTCTTTTACAGTAATTAATGTACATTGTCTTTGCAATAAAAACCTTTAAAAGAAAAACTAAATAATGTACTTCAGTCCAAAGATGAGTGATAAATGGATAACATTAACATGTGATTTTAATCTTGTTAGAATTATAAGAGGAATAGAGGCACATTCTATCAAGTTGAAACATCACGCAGGCCTTTAAAGGAGAAGAGAAGCGAGTGGCAATTCCCATCCCCAGAGGTGAACCCCATGGATGATTTGGTACGTATCTCTCTGGCTCTGTCTCTCTCTTTCTCTGTCTGTCTCTGTCTCTCTCTCACACACAGATTCATGTTCCTAGATGCATGTCTCCCGGCTGATATCACATATTAGTGGTCTTACAGATGGGACGGATGGATCCCATCGCCTCGCCATGGACAGTAGTGTTCCTTCCAATTGCTTGCTATTGCAACCAGTGCTGTGATGAATAGTCTGGAAAATATATCTTTGAAAAGTTGGGCAGGAATTTCTGTGGGATGAAGTCCTGGGATCAGTACCGCCAGCACAGGCGTGCCCCTGGGGACTGCGATGGGTCCTTCAGGTTGGTCTCCAGAGAGGAGTGTCCTTTCACACTTGTCTCTAGGGGTCTACTGGGGCCTCTGCTTCCTCACATTGTCACCAGGTCTGGTCGTCACCACACTGGAACCCAGCCCGTCTGATGGGGCCCAGTGCCCTCTCCACAGTGTCTCCATGTGTGCCTCTCCTCCTCGGGGAGCTCGCGCATCTCTGACACATGCTGCCCCTGTGTATCACCTCTCGTTGGCGTTGAATGTGTTTGCTCTTTATCTCTTTTTAAAACTCTGACTTTCGAGTGTTTTTTTGGACCACAAGGATGCGTAACCTTTCCCTGGCCTTGTGTCATGAGGAATACATTCCGGTTTGTGGTTTGTCTTTCCAGCTTTCTACCCTTTCTTGTTTTTGTTTTGGCCGCAGGAAGAGCAATGCGTTTCGTGTGTGGCTTCTGGCTCTGTTGTCTCACGTAGAACAGCAGTCTGTACCCCAAGATTATGCACATATTTACCAGAAGGGCTTTCTTTGATACATCAAATCTAGACTCCATCTGGGATTTTCCTATCAAATTAGAGAAATTCTATTTCAAATAAAAACAGAAAAGGAAAACCTATCAGGCCGTGCGAAAATAAATGGGCAGAAAACACATGGCCACCTATGGCATGATTTCACTTATAGGAAACATCCTGAACAGATTTAAAAAAAAAAAGGAAACAGTGACAGAAAACAGATTAGGGGTTGCCAGGGCCTGAGGGAGAAAGTGGGAGTGAGTGCTTTTAGAACAGGGTGTTCTTTTGGAGAATGAAATACTCTAAACCCATACAGTGGTGATGGCTGCACAGCATTGTGAATGTACTTAATGCTCATGAAGTGTACAATTTAAAATGAAAAACATTAAACTGTTAAAAGATGAAAGTGAAATTTATTTTAAATAATCAAGATGTAAACAATAAAAAAAAATCAATGAAAGAAACCAAGAAATAGAGAAACACAATTAGGAGGATGGGGAAGGATATTTGTGGTAAGGGAGTAGGTGGAACAGGTGGGACTGGAGGTGCTAATGACGGAGGTTCCTGAGCCAGCTCTCCCAGGCCACAGAGATTGGCCTCAGCTGCCTCCCTGTCTCCTGCAGGCGCCTGTGCAAGGGATGGCTCTCCCTGCACAGAGGCTGGGGCCTCAGCTGCCTCTCGTTCTCCTCCCTGAGCCTGTGCAGGGCTTGGCTCTCCCTGCACAGAGGCTGGGCCCTCAGCTGCCTCCTGTTCTCCTGCTGGAGGCTGTGCAGGGGATGGCTCTCCCTGCACAGAGGCTGGAGCCTCAGCTGCCTCCCTGTCTCTTGCAGGAGACTGTGCAGGGGATGGCTCTCCCTGCACAGAGGCTGGGGCCTCAGCTGCCTCCTGGTCTCCTGCAGGAGACTGTGCAGGGGATGGCTCTCCCTGCACGGAGGCTGGGGCCTCAGCTGCCTCCTGGTCTCCTGCAGGAGACTGTGCAGGGGATGGCTCTCCCTGCACGGAGGCTGGGTTCTCAGCTGCCTCCTGTTCTCCTGCACGAGCCTGTGCAGGGGATGGCTCTCCCTGCACAGAGGCTGGGGCCTCAGCTGCCTCCCTGTCTCCTGCCAGAGACGGTGCAGGGGATGGCTCTCCCTGCACGGAGGTTGGGGCCTCAGCTGCCTCCTGTTCTCCTGCAGGAGCCTGTGCAGGGGATGGCTCTCCCTGCACAGAGGCTGGGCCCTCAGCTGCCTCCTGTTCTCCTGCTGGAGGCTGTGCAGGGGATGGCTCTCCCTGCACAGAGGCTGGGGCCTCAGCTGCCTCCTGGTTTCCTGCAGGAGACTGTGCAGGGAATGGCTCTCCCTGCACAGAGGCTGGGCCCTCAGCTGCCTCCTGTTCTCCTACAGGAGCCTGTGCAGGGGATGGCTCTCCCTGCACAGAGGCTGGGGCCTCAGCTGCCTCCTGGTCTCCTGCTGGAGACAGTGCAGGGGATGGCTCTCCCTGCACAGAGGCTGGGCCCTCAGCTGCCTCCTGTTCTCCTACAGGAGCCTGTGCAGGGGATGGCTCTCCCTGCACAGAGGCTGGGGCCTCAGCTGCCTCCCTGTCTCCTGCCAGAGACAGTGCAGGGGATGGCTCTCCCTGCACAGAGGCTGGGGCCTCAGCTGCCTCCTGTTCTCCTGCCGGAGAGAGTGCAGGGGATGGCTCTCCCTGCACGGAGGCTGGGCCCTCAGCTGCCTCCTGTTCTCCTGCAGGAGCCTGTGCAGGGGATGGCTCTCCCTGCACAGAGGCAGGGGCCTCAGCTGCCTCCTGGTCTCCTGCAGGAGACTGTGCAGGGGATGGCTCTCCCTGCACAGAGGCTGGGCCCTCAGCTGCCTCCTGTTCTCCTACAGGAGCCTGTGCAGGGGATGGCTCTCCCTGCACAGAGGCTGGGGCCTCAGCTGCCTCCTGGTCTCCTGCCGGAGACAGTGCAGGGGATGGCTCTCCCTGCACAGAGGCTGGGCCCTCAGCTGCCTCCTGTTCTCCTGCAGGAGCCTGTGCAGGGGATGGCTCTCCCTGCACAGAGGCTGGGGCCTCAGCTGCCTCCTGTTCTCCTGCAGGAGACTGTGCAGGGGATGGCTCTCCCTGCACAGAGGCTGGGGCCTCAGCTGCCTCCTGGTCTCCTGCAGGAGCCTGTGCAGGGGATGGCTCTCCCTGCACGGAGGCTGAGGCCTCAGCTGCCTCTTGGAGTCCTGCAGGAGTCTGTGCAGGAGATGTCTGTCCCAGCACGGAGGCAGGGATCTCAGCTGCCTCCTCATCTCCTGCAGGAGGCTGTGCAGGGGATGGCCCTCCCTGCACAGAGGTTTGGGCCTCTTCTGCCTCCTGGTCTGCTACAGGAGACTGTGCAGGGGATGGCGCTCCCTGCACGGATGCTGGGGCCTCAGCTGCCTCCTGCGCTGCTGCAGGACATGGTGGGTATGATGGTTCTCCCGGGATTGAAGCTGGGTCTTCTGGTGGCTCTGAGGGTTTTATCACTGTCACTGCAGACCGTCTCCCGGTAGCTGCTGGTCCAGGCCTGTGGGACACCGGCGCCTCCATCGGGGAGATGGATGGAATATCCCCTTCCGCCAGCTCCACGCTGATCTTCTTCGTGGAGCTCTGCAAAGACAGTGACTGGCTCCATCCCAGAGGCATCAGAGCCCTGCCCAGCTGTCCTTGCTGCTGCTTCTGCCCTCTGGACCTAATTCTCCCAGATCAGGCACACACCTGTGTCTGCACATTATTCCACCCCTGAGGAAAGACCTACACCTCAGGGGCTTGGGATAAACCTCAGGCAGAAGGGCACCACCCCGCACTCCACATCCCACCCAGCCGGCCTTGACCTGGGCTTTGAACCTGACCGACCCCCCAAGGCTTCTAACACCTCACCGACTGCTCCTGCTCACGGTGGTCTACCCACATGAACCCGCCCTTCCAGGCACACATGGGGAGGGGATGTAGGGCTGCCCAGATGGGACCACAGTGGTAGCCTGGTTTGGAATGGCCTTCCCTGGGCCTCCCGGTGTTACCTTTCCGTCCCTCCGGGTAAACGACCAGAGCCGTCGGCCGCGAGAGGGGCACCAGCATCTGCATCGGTCTTTGGGGGCTTTCCTGGGGCTCCGGCCCCTGGTCATTGGGAAGCAGCAACTAAACATGTTGCTCCTTCTAGAGAAGTGCTAGAGAAGTGAGCTCGCTTGGGGGCTGTGTTTAGGATGTGGGTGCCTAGTTACCAGGGTTCCAAGTTCTATTGGGCTCTGTGAGGTCACTTCCTGGGATCCCCTTACCTAAGCTTCCTCCTCACACAAGACCTTCTTAAGGGCCCCCCGGGCTGCTGACTACTCACTCTCCATCTCCATACCCTGTCCAGACACAGTCGCACCGACACAGTCCACCCCACAGCCTCTGGGGAGGTCTGGACTCAACCAGGGCCCCAGCTTTGAGGACACAGAGTTGAATTCAGTCCCGCTCCTGCTTCTTGCCAGTGATGTCACCCTGGACAACCCTGCGCCTCTCAGGGCCTCCCCTCTCAGGGTCTCTCCTGTGTTCATGTCCCTCTCTGTGTAGTGGGGGTCATTCTAGCATCTACTTCCTAGGGATGTCATCAGGTGTATAGACCTAGAGATCCCTTCAGAGGCTGTGAATCCCGTGGGCTGCTCCCACACGTAGCTCCTGCACAGACTTGGCAGTGCAAGGATTACAGAAAGGGCTGGCTGTGGCAGAGAATACAACGCAAAGAGGCTTGGGTCTGCTGGGCGTCTGGGAGAGGCACTTCCCCTCTTGCCTGTTTCCCAGTGTTCCTAGGGAGGGTTGAAATGAAATGATGTTCAGACATCATCTCCTTCTGGCTCGCAACCCTCCAGGGCCTCCTGTTATGTTTAGACTCAGGTCCAAGTGCCTGAGTGGTGGTCATCTCAGCCTATGTGGTGGGCAGCCCCCACAACGGCTCCCAGCGTTCCCACTTCCTAGGCACACATCCCATGTAATCCCCGCTCCTCTATGAGAATGGACTTTGCGGCTGGCTTCTAATCAATAGAATAGGGCCGAGTGATGAGATGTCACTTCCACGGTCAGCTTAATGAAAAGTCTGTGACTTCTGTGTGGTTCTGTCTCTCCTGTGTTCATTCTATCTCTCTGTCTCTGTCTCTCTCTCTCTGTCTTTGTCTCTCTCTGTCTCTGTGTCTCTGGCTGTCTGTATCTCTCTTGGTCTCTCCCTGTCTCTCTGTCTCTCTCTTTGTCTCCCTGTCTCTGTCTGTGTCTACTCTCTTTGTCTCTCCTCCCCATCTTTCTATCTCTGTGTGTCACTGTCTCTCTTTCTCTCCCTCTTTCTGTCTCTCTGATCCACTATTCAGGAGAAGCCATATCAGATATTATGAGCTTCCTTCCCTATGACACCCACTAATGCAAAGAACTGGCAGAGGGTCCCGGCCCACAGACAGAAAAGTCCTGAAACCCCCCCATCCAAACTGAATCCTACCACTGCCCCGATACTTGTGAATGATCTCCGAGATGGCTCCTGCCTCTATCGAGCTTCAGTTGAGAACACAGCCCCAGCCTCCTGCTAGACCTTGACGGGGAGCCTCCCAGCTGACCTGAGCCTGGACCCTGGTAGAGACACTGTCAGATGCTCAATGATAGGTCTCGTAAGTGCTAAGTGAGGCTAATGCTGTCACCCAGCATAGACAGCTAGTACCTCCTTCCAGGCCTGGGTCTGGCCCTGCCATCCTCTCTCCCTCACTTCTCTCCTCCCCAGCTCACTCTAGCCACACTGGCTCTTTTCTCACCTCCTCTCTCGTTAAATTCTCTTCTGCCTCCAAGTCTCTGTGCCTTTGAGCTTCCCCCCAGCACGCTGTTTGCAGACAGATGCAGGGCTGGCTCCTCTTGTCCTTCTGCTCAGGGCACAAATGTCCCCAGGGAGGCCCTTTACACCCACCTAGGGGCTCCAGGCCCTCCCTCCTCCAGCACCCTGCTTCATTGCTCTGTAGCACCTTCTCTTCTTTTTCACATGGATTTGTTCATGATTTTGTCCTTTCCACCTCCAGGCTGTGAGCTCCTGGAGGACAGGGACTATGTGGGTGCTTTCAGCACTGCCCTCAGGACTAACATGGGCCCTGCTCAGGGTGAGTGCTGGGGCCACAGTAGCTGAAAGAATCATGAAAGGATCTCAGGGTCCCCTCCCGCCTCTGAGCAGCTCCCATTGTGGACGTGGATGCCAGTAATCAAAGGTGCCTGTTGCTTTGGACAGGGGAACACCCAGAACGAGCCCTGGGCGTCCCTTCCCTGCTCCACTTGCTGCATTGAGCATGAGTGGACACAGGACACCCCTGGTGGTCAGCCCCAGCCTTGCAGCCCCAGGCAGGAAAGCAGAAAGCAAAACACACACCTTTCTTTGTTTGGGGTCCTCAAGGCAGTGGTTCCACCAGGGCCGAGGACGCAAAGGAGCAGGACCTGTGGGCTCCAGGAGGGACGTGAGGGACCTCAGAAGCCTCTCTTGCTCCCCGCTTTCCCTCCACTGGCCCTGGCGTGTCCCGTTGACTCACAAGGCCTCCTCGCCCCAGCCAGGGCAATGACTCCACCTCACTTCCAAAGGAGGCCCCCGAGGCTCCGACAAGGATGGCCTTGTCCCTGGTCCCCAGACAAGTCGACCAGTGCTCTGCCATGTTCTGCACTGCCCGGGGCCCCAGTCCCCAAGCTCTCAGGCTGCCTTCTGCTCAGCAAGACCTCGAGGGAATGGAATGCATTTTACAAGGCCTCAGAGAACAGTGGGTCATGGATGGAGAACGAAGGTCAATAGACTCTTCTACAAGCCTGTGGGACCCTTAGAGTCACCCCATCTATGAACCCCAATTTACAGAGGCGTAAGATCTAGCCTTCTCTGCTGTATCCCCTCCCCCCTAGGGGGTCACATCCTAGTTCCCAGTGCCCAGAGTGGTGGCCACAGGACGCCAGACCTGGTGCTCTACAGGCTGCTCTAGGGATGGCCCCAACCCCTGCATCCCCCTGTGTACCTTGGGGACCCCCTGCCCACCAGTCTGGCATCTCTCCCCTTCATGCTATGGGCCTGGGCATGTTGTTAGGGGACCGGATGCCCATGCCCCATGGCAGAGCTGCCTCCAACCTCTTTCTTCCTTCCTCCTGTCACCTCCCCAGTGAGCACTTCCCTTCTGAGACCGGGCTGGGCATTCAGAGTGTGTGTGTATGCTTGTGTGTGTGAGTGTGTCCACGTGGGGATGCGTATAGCAAAGGGCCCTACATGGGAGGGCGTTGGCAGGGGTCCCCCAGGGTATTAGGGGCTCTCATTCCCAAAGCAAACCCCTTGGAAGTGCTGAGGCTGGCCTAAGAGCTTGGAATGCTCTCTTCCCCTCTGGACTCTGCCCACCTTGTGACCCCAGGGCCTGTCCCTGCTTCTCCTGGCCTCAGTTTCCCAACTGTCCTGTGAGGGTTGGACACGGAGCAACATCAGCCCCGATGAGCATGGACATGGCCCGGGATCTCTGCCCACATGAGTGTGGCAGGGATACCCTCACGGTCTCACAGGCCTCTCTCCTGTGCGGCAACCAGGCCTCCTGTCCATGGTCAGGCACACAGAGGGGCCCTGCAGACAGCACTTCTGGGTGACACAGCTCGCAGCACACACGTGTAACACAACGGTCCCTTGACATGGCTGCTTTCGTCTGTCCCCTCCCCAGCCAACTGCTCGGTGACCCTCACATCCCCTACGTCACAGGAACACGCCACAGAAGCCAGGTGGGCCACACAGTGCACAGTTGGGTAGGTTGGACATCTGGGGACGTGAGGGTTACTGAATATACACCAACCTCACTGTCCTGGTCCACAGACTCCATCCCAGGGTCCAGCTCCATGCATGGCTGGTCCTGCGGACACGAAGACAGTGGTGGACACAGACCCTGGGCAGGGAGAAGGCCAGGCTGCCCTTTTCCCTCCTCCTCTACACCCCCTCCCTACCACATGAGGTCCAGCCAGTCCCTGCCTGCAGCCCTGGCGGGTGTAGGAGGAGCTGAAGGGAGCCCAGCTGGGCAACTATTGGAGGGAGTTACTGTTATTAGGGAGCCCACTGGGTGCTGAGTGATTGCACCCCATTTTACAGATGACCAGTGGTCCCAGCATTCAAGGTCACTCTGCTCTAAGTGACCAAGTCCAGACGTGAACAGGGGACTAGAAATCCTTGATTTTCACCAGCATTGAGCCCAGCATTGACCATCGAGGCCTTGCCCTGCGTTGGGGCTCCCCCAGCCAGGCGACCTCCTGAGTCCAAGCACTTTGGGCAGCTTCGTCTCCCTGCTTGAATCCCAACACACCCTCCTGAGGTCAGAGTCACTGACCGCATTTTTCATGGAGGAAACTGAGGCTCCGAGAAGACACCATATGACCTTGCCTGTCACAGGGCTGTGAGGTGACCCAGCTGTGGGTTTGACCCCAGGTCAATCTGACCCTAAAGGCTCTGCTAGCACAGGAGCCTGAGGAGGTGGCCTGTGAGCCCAGCACAGAGGTGAGTCCATCCTGGATGGGGGCTCGGGGGAGGGGCACTGCAGGCTAGGAGCTCTGAAGGGGGCAGGGGCTTGGCAGGGTCCTTGGGGAGGAAGGCTTTAGGGAGGGTGGGGTGCGCTGAGGGGTGCACTCTGGGGACGGTGTCTGGACCAGATCACACAGGGCCGTGACTCAGGCAAGGAGTCGGGCTTCACTACAGGTTGGTTGGACTTGAACGAGCAGTCTCATCAGAGCCTCAGGCGGTTAGATCCTAGATTTGGAGGGAGCTCGGTGGGCACCTTATCCACCTCCACTCAAGCCCAGATCCCCAAGAACCAACAGGATGAGAAGGCTGCCTCCATTTCCTCCCGTGTACAGTGGGCACTGTGGCGGTCGCCTACCTCCTGCCTGGGCTGGGCCTGCTGCCTGGAGGGCCCAGAGAGGGCTTCTTGTCAAAGTAGCCATTGAGGACAGGTCTGTGCTCAGAGAGCTCTGAGTGACGGGACCAAGGGCACGTCCCACCAGTGGGCTAAACAAGACGCTCCTGTCCACGTTGCTGTTGTTTACTCCAGGTGGACAGGGATGATGCAGCATCGCCCACCGTGTGGATGGAGAGGGCCAGCGAGGAGCTATGGTTGAAGAGCCTGAGACACGACGCTTGTGTGTGACCAAAGCTGCCGTGGGTGTGGTGGAGGCTGAGGAGGAGGAAGTGCTGCTGGAGGCCAAGATGAAACCAGAGACCATCGGGGACCAGGGGGTGGTTGATTTCCATAACTGTGGGGGGGTGGCATGATCAGCAGAGTCTCTGGACCCGGCAGGACACCCCAGGCCGGCGTCCAGCTCCTGGGCTTCTTGGCCCCTTTGTAGGTGTCGCTGGGGAACACTGGTCCCGGGCAAGAAGGGACTGGGAGTGGGCTGTCAGGGAGAATGGGGAGGGC
Organism: Diceros bicornis minor; assembly: GCF_020826845.1. Taxonomy (NCBI): domain Eukaryota; kingdom Metazoa; phylum Chordata; class Mammalia; order Perissodactyla; family Rhinocerotidae; genus Diceros; species Diceros bicornis. The sequence continues at coordinate 942,547 of NW_026690864.1, read as the reverse complement.
AGCCACCTTCTTTTCCTTGCCGTCAGGGGACTCTGGGTCAAAACTCATGTTGCTCTCCTCTACCTTGGAGCTGGAGGAACCAGCCAAGTGCTCGCTGAGCATTGGACAATGTCCCTGCCACTGAGGTCCTGGCCCCACCTGAGGTGTCCCAGCACTGGGAGTGGGAGCTGTGCCTGGTCCTGAAGCCTGTGTTGGGGCCTGTTGGCTTGGAGGCTGGACGGAAGGGCTGCATTTGCAGAGGTCACGCCCCCTGGGTGAGTGGGGACTCTGGGACACCTGAAGTCACAGATGCAAGTGACCCGCACCTGGGAAGGTGTGAGGGAGGTGCACAGAGGGCAGTGCCTCAGTGGCAGGCAGGGCTTCATGCCCATGGGCAGCACTCCTTGGCAAAGGTCAGCTAGTCCTTTGGACCCTAGAGGGCAGAAGGCACCTAAGGGTCCCAGTGGTCCACGGGAGGCCAGGACAGCCTGCTGACTGGCAGGCATCAGGCCTGCAGCACGAGAGGTTCAGGGTGAAACTGCTCCTGGGTAGCCTGGGCCAGCTGGTTGGACAGAAAAGATGGCCACCTGGTTTTTGTCACTCTAGTCTGTACGTGCTCATCTCCCCAGCTAGCCAGACCCTGGGGAGGGTGGCCCTGTGGCTAAACAGCACTAGGGACTGAGGAGAAGGTGCCCTTGGCAATATCGAGTCCCTCTTCTTCATGTGAAGCAGGGTTGAGCTGGCTCCATGCCTGACCTCACCCCCTTGGTGACGGTGGGCTTCCTCAGGTCAAAGTCATACTAGGCATCGGGTTCATGGCACTGAACACATTGGCATCCTCAGGGGTCTTCAGCATGGGGGGGAGGGGCCAAAGGAGGGTTGGCTGTGCTCAGGACAGCCACACCAGGGACAGGGAAATGCACAGAGACAGGAAGCAGATCAGTGCTTGTCAGGGGGTGGGGGAGTGGATATGGGGGCATGGCTGCTTCATGGGTACAGGGGTTCTGGTGGGGTGAAGCAATGATCTGGAACTAGATAACGGTGACGGTACACAGCATAGAGGATGTAGTTAATGGCCGGCCCTGAATTGTACAACTTGAAGTGATGAAAACATTAAACTTTATTGAATCTAAATTGGAACACATAAAACATAAGAAATCATAAAACATAGAAAAGGGAAAGACATCTCTGGGTGGGGGCTGGAGCCGGCCGGGCCTTAGTTGCTGGCAATGTGGGTGGTGCTGCAGCTGCCCTAGTGCTGGAGCCACTGCTGTGGCTGATGCTGGAGATCCCACCAGCTCTGGCTGTGCAACTGGCTCAGGAGCTGGACCTGAGCTGGGGCTAGAGCTGGGTCTGTCTCAGGCGATGGTGCCTGACCTGCTTCTAGAATTGGCTCCGGTCCTGAGACTGACTCTAGCTCTGCCTTATTGACAGATTTGGTGCGGGAGCTAGTGATGGGAATGGCTGCGGCTCTGGAGCTGGTTCAAGTGTGGGAGCTGGAGGAGCTCTCGTTCTGGAGCTGGCTGCAACTGAGCTCTGGAGCTGCTGCCAGAGCTCTCACTAGTCCACAGCTGGAGCAGGATCTGCTTCTATGTGGCTCTAACTTTGTAGGTTGAGGTAACTCTGGCTCTGCTGCTGGTGACCGAGCCTTCTCTAGCTCCACAGCTGGTAAACAACGTGTCCTGACCTTTAGATGGTGTCAGTGACATCACCAACCCATCACGAGCTGTCCATCAGATGGTGGGAGCACTCCAGCAAATAGCATCTATTACATTAGTGTTATTTCATCTCAGTTCCAGTTACATATTTATTTTAAATATACTTAGAAGGAGAATAGGATAACAGAAACCATTTACTCTTTGCTGAGATTTAACAGAGCACACCTTATTGATGTCGTTTTTTAAGAAATATTACACAGTGGAAGACACCCTTCTCCTTCCTCTCTCTTTCCTCCCCAAAGGTAACTACTGTCTTGAAGTTAATATATGTATTCTATACACATTTTCTCTTGCAAAAAACAGTTGTCCCCAATTTGCTGAGATTTTTTTATGTGTCTATCAAAGATAGGCTTCTGAGCAGATGCTGTTAAAAACTCTGTCCTTTCAAAGTAAAGATGACAAGTCAACCATTAGTTGAGAAACTACCTGCTTTTTAGACATCATTTTTAAAAGAGAGGTTTGAAAATATCTCCATCATGTTACCATTGATCCTCCCTATTTGGAAGAGTTACATTCTATTAATTTTTAGCAAACACTGCATGAGCCAGACTGAACCAGGGCTCCTAGGGGAAGGACAAGGTTAGGTTTCTGCAGTCTTTGGTCGTGACATGTTTGGGAACCTATCAACGCATAGCCTTGTTTTATGTTTGTCTCTTTTGAAAAGACCTTATTTAGTATAGACTGTAGACACATTATTTGAACTCCCAGCCAATATCACTATCCATAACCCATGCCTGGAGGAAGCTCATCTAACGCAAGTGTTTTCTACATATGGCCCAGCACAGGCTTCCTGTGCTTAGGAACACTACACAACACTTCAGCACTATGTTTGAGGATCATTACAAAGAGGAAAAACAGCAGCAAGAAGCAAAAAAGGTGAAAAACGTACCATTTCATAGACCAGGAAAAGGACACTTGTTGCCCTGAGAGCTGAAACAAGAGTGTCACCTTGTTCTACCTCAGCTGGGAACGTGCGCCTCAGGCAACTCCCACTTTCTGCCACTCTGCACCCGTCCAGGAATTACCAGGGAAAACACAGTGTGTGTTGGGTTTGGATTCACCTGTAAATGTTAGTGACTAGGTGAATTCACGAATATCAAATTACTGAATAAGGAGGATTGACTCTGTTCTGTTGCCAAAAACAATGAGTGTGTGAAACTCATACTTCAGAACTTCAACATGGAAGGCTTTCTCATCTGCTTTAAAATCTACATGAAGAGTTTCATGGTTTTGAGCCATTTGTTAAAAATGTCAAAAACATCTTCTGATTGGTTTAAAAGAACAACTGATTGACCTCAGGAATGGCTGTGTGTACTCACCATCTCTGATTTCTCTCATTCTCTCTTGAACCCATTCCAATGAACCCCCAACACCCCACTACAACTCTTTTTTCCACGGTCACAAGTGACCACCACATTGCTAAATCCTACAGTCATTTGTCAGTCTGTGATTTACTTGATCTACCAGCACTTGACATAACTATTCACTATGTATGTTAATAAAGTCTGGTAATAGCCAATAAATTATTTTGGGACAATCAGATATTCATTTGACAAAATATTAATAAATATTCTATTTGGTCTCACATCACTCCTTAAAAATCAACTCCAAATCTAAATATAATAAACAATAAAAGTTGAATGAATATTAAAAGTATTAGATTGTTTTAAAAAGATTATAGAACATCTTTATATCTTGGATAATAGACAGTCTTGCTAAACGAGACTCAGAAAGCAGAACTCTAGTCGACAAGATTCATAAAACTAACTACAGCAAAATACAACTTTGTAAGACCAAAGGCACCGTAAATTAAGTAAAAAAACAGAAGAAAACACTCCAACATGTAATCAAGGGTTTCTCTGCAGACTATATGAAGAACTCCTGTAAACTAATGAGAGACAAACCATCCAGTGGAAGTGTGGCAAAGGACACGAACAGCCAAACAATTCTCAGTGGAGGAAATATGAAATGCCAGTAACCAAGAAGTGTTCAACCTTCCCAGAGATGACAGAAATACAAAATAAATCAACAAAGAGACATGCCTTAGATATCAGATTGACAAACATTTACAAAGTTTGTTTCAGGTGTTGGTTACATGGAAAAATGAATCCACTCATACAGTACTGAAGCACAACTTTTGGAGAACAAATTGAAAATACCTGTTGAATTTCTCAAATGAGCATTTTCTATGACTCAGCAGTTCTGTTTATTAGTATCTGCCCAGGAGAGACCTTCACACAGATGCAAAAAGAAACATGTATAAGAATATTCTTCATAATATTGTAATAGCAAAAAATGGGGACAACCCAAACGTGCACCAAAAGAAGAATGGTTCAACAAGACGTAGTTTATTCATAGTAACATGTCAGAGTGACAAAGAATGGAGTAGATCCAAGCAAATTGTTACAGAAGTATCTCCCATATAGTTTTGGGTGAAAAGAGGAGGCTGCAGAATGAGGTGCGTATTATACCATTTTCTTTAAACACACAAAACAAAAAGAAAAGAATATTTTTTCTACAGCGACAGATATATGTGGGGCTGTGGTTAAAGGAGCCTTTAGCTTGATCCATATATAACTTTTAATTAATTAATGTTTTACAAAGGTACTGCTTCATATATTATTTGTATAATGAAAAATTAAAATACATAAGACTAATTAAGTTCATTCTTTCCTACTAGAGAATTTCAGCTACCCCAAAGTAACTAAGAAATCAGAACGTCCACAGGAAAATGTCAGCATAGGTGGGGGACAATTGAGCTTGGCTAACATGAGCAGACATTTTTCATACATTAGGGGAGCTGATATTTTGCTGTAGGACCATCTTTGCCATGCAAACCTTGGGACAAAATTGCAAGTATTTGCCAGGATACAGCCAAGATATAAAACCAACCAGGTCTTGAAAATAAAACGGAAAAGCCCAGTTGTCACTCTAAATCTACCTCTTCATTGGCCAAAACCAGCTTTGAAGCTGTTTTAGCCTGGTTCTCCACGAACAAGAGCCACAAAATTGACGGGCCAGCATCACCACCTCATGGCTCTGCTTCTCATCACAGGGTCCATCACCATACCCTTCGGCCCCCAAATCTCAAACCAAGAGTTCTGTCTTTTGGATATCCCTTCAAAGTTAAATGTTTTAGAAATACAAGAGACCCAAGTAGGGTTATGGATTTTTTAATTTTGACAAGTCAAGATTTTTTAAGAGACTACTATCTATCATCATTGCCAGTTTGTAAAAGAACAGCTATTTAAAACCAAGAAATCAGAAAGGCCATAAACTCATATCAGAAGACAGTCCTGCTTATCAAAGAACAGTTGAAAGTGGTATACACATTTCATAAATACGTAAATATCCCATAACTATATTAATAATAGTGATCATTAGTTAGGCTGTTAAATAGGTCAACTTGACCAGGTCATGAGGTGCCCAGATCGCTGGCTAAACGTTATTTCTGAGGGTGTCTGTAAAAGTGTTTCTGGAAGAGATGAGCAGTTGAACTAGTGGGCTGAGTAAAGCAGATTGCCCTCCCTGTTGTGTGTGGGCCTCATCCAACCCACTGAGGGCCTGAATAGAACAAAAATGCCGAGGAAAGTTGAATTCTCTGTCTCTCTCTCTCTCTCTCTGCCTGAAGGTTTGAGCTGGGACATCAGTCTTCTCCCGCCCTTGAACTGGAACTTATACCATTGTTGTTCCTGATTCTCAGGCCTGTGGACTCAGACTGGAACTACACCGCCAGCCTTCCTGAGTCTCCAGCTTGCAGACGGAAGATCATGGCACTCCTATGTCTCCTAGTGGTTCTGTTTCTCTGGAGAACGCTGATTAACACAATCATATTTACATACTTCTCCTTTATCAATCTGTGTCTCAGCTTTACCAATAAAGGCAGAGCTGGAGACAAGGTCTTGTACATAGATACTTAATTTGGGAGGTACCAGGAGTGAGAGAGCAGGGAGAGGTCATGAGTAATACTGTCCTTCTCATGGAGAGGCAGCCTTCCTTTGATCCTCATTGATCAGACTGGCCAGACGGCTCTGTCAGGTTCCAGGCACCCCCAGGAGACCACTGCTTGTCTGTCCTCACTCCTCCTTGTACATGGCCTGAAAATTGGCTCAGAGAACTTATGCAATTCACCAGAGATAGACTCAAGTTGGCCTGGCAGAAGAGGCATTGAAAAACAGGCTGACACATGTTCTGGTTCCTTTCACATCAGATTTTATTCTTCCCTTTACTCACTTATTCTTTCAATAAAAAATGTATCAATATCTACCATGCCTTAATAATGATAGCAACATTTATTGAGCGCTTACTATATGCCTGGTACTGTTACTGCTTTATAGGTATTATTTCATTTAATCCTCACAACAGTGTTATGAGGTAAGTGCTTTTAGTATCCCCCATTTTACAGATGAAGAACAAAACACAGAGAAGTTAAATAATGTGCTTGAGGCCACACAGTCAAGAAATGGTGGCGCTCAAATATGACTCGGGAGTTTGGGCTCCTTCCTAACTGCCAGATGTCAACTGTGTTTCAGCTGCTCTGCTTCCAGGTTTCAGGCTCGTGATGGGGCATAGAGAGAAAGAGAATGCACACCGGCAGACAGGTGGGTGCCATCCCAACCCAACACAGTAAGTCGGATGGAAGTGGGCCCCCAGGTGCCATCGGAGCATGGAGGGGTACTCTCACCCCAGAAGTTGGGGCCACTGAGCTGACTCTTGAATGACAGAAAGTGGAGATGGGGCGATGTAAGTTGGGGAGAAGTCCAGGCAGCAGAAATAACAGAAGAATACCACTGGGAACACCACAGAAGTGTAATGGTTTCAAATTTCAGTGCACACGCTCAGGTGGCAAACCATGCCATTGCCTTTTTCCTTTGGGACCTTAAAGTCCATTAGGATCCCCCATTCTCTAGGTGTCAGAAATAATCTCCTTCAATTCAGAGGCTGAGTCCACCCTGGCCCTGGGACCGTGTCCTCAACTGGGGGCTTCTGTGGAGCCATGGTATGTATCTGCATGGAGGACAAAGGTGGAGAAACCATCGTTACTCATCATCAGTCCACATGTTTCTGCTGACACTGCCCACAAGGGGTCCTTGACACAGAATACCGACTTGCTTACTAAGCCTGTCTTATCTCCTGCTTCCTTGACCTTCTGCCTTCCTTCAGTGATGGCTCTCTCTCTGCTCTCCTTCACTGACAAGCTTCTCCAAAGACTCTCATCACCATGTCTACACTTCTTCCCCTCCCAGTCTTCATTCACTATTCAACACACAGTGATGTGTATTCTGTTCCTACAACACACCCAAAATGTTCTGCTAAGATCGCCACTGGGCTCCACGTTGCTAAATCCAATAGATGCTCTTCTCTTCATCTTAGCTGATTTCCTGGCTATATTCAACTTTCATGACCCGACACTTTCCTACTTTTCTTTCTACAATGTTGACCACTTCCAAAAGTCATCCCTGATTTTTCTCTCATCTCCTTGATTTGACCTCTCCCCAAACATTTAATCTATCACCAAGTTCTATCAATTGTATGGTCAAAAATTACACATCAAGTCTATCCACTTCTCTGCAGTTCCGCTGCTAACACAGTGGCATATGCTACAATTCTCTCTCCCCTGGATGAGTGAAACAGCCTCTTCACTCATCTCTCTGCTTCCACACTTGCCTCCAACAATCCAGTCTCTGCACAGTAGACGTGGCATCCTCAGTTCTGTGCAACATCTCATCATGTCTGGCTCCAGGAAAATTCAGGTCTGCTTTTCTTATGAAAATCTTTGGTTTTGTAAGATATCCTTGATGTTTTCTGGCATATAGTTTTATTTATCTTCATTTTTACTGTCAAAAGACACATATAATCACACACACACAGAAACTCTCATTAAGGGCCTATTACTTGTAAATCATTAGCTTGATATAGTGAGACATAAAAAGTAACCTCATTCTTTTAAAAAGTAACTTGATAACAGGGACTCTGGCTTAAGGAGCTCATGAATTGGTTGGAGAAAAAAATAAAACAATGAAAATGTAAGCAAAGAGAAAAAGGTGTAAACAACAGTCCACCATAAAATATCATCACAAGATGGCACAAGATTAGTTGCCAAATTAAATATGAACAAATTATTTGCTACAGAAATTCACAGGAAGGAAAATACTGGAAGCTGGACTGGAAAGAAAAAACTTCAGGGAAGACAGAAAATAAATTTGAATTGGCCCCTGAAGAATGAGTAGGATTTATAAAAGCACAAAGAATTAAAAAGTCATAAAAGCTCAAGTAAACTAGTTTTGCTAAAGAAGAAAGTATGGTTTACTGAGTCATCAGAAAGAAGGCTCACAACAGAATGAGGTCAGCTCAGCGAGGACCACGAATGCCAGGGTAAGAAGTCTGACTGATTTTATAGGCAATGAGAGCCACTTAAGCATTTGATGTAGGGCTTCCCATGATCAATGTGGTACTTTAGGAAGATTATTCTGGCATGGTGTGAGACTGAAGGATGAGAGGAAGCTGTCACTAATCCACTCAGCCTCCCTATAGGGAGCTCTCATTTTTTTTTACATAAGCTTTGTGAACAGTTATCCTCCAACAACAGTTTCTGGATGAGCATCTCCAGGATGGTCATGGCTGCACATATCTTGTTTAATTGGAAGAGACCACAGATAACTAAATCACAGGCTGACACATTTATGATGAGACTGAAGAAGACAAGTCTTTACTCAGCCTGTGTCCACTGGGAAAGCAGGAGGTGCCCTCCACTCTGCTCCCTCCTCCCTTACATCCAGACAAAACACCAGCATCTCCAGGCCACCTCCCTTTGTTCCAGTCAGGTTCATCTGATGCTGTTCCTTACCTTCTCCTTATATCTGACGTCACCGCTCATGCTATTAGGTCCTAAGACTTTGGGACTTCAGCTCCTTTGGCCTTGCCTTTCTTTGGCTATGACAGCAATGGTCACCTCTTTACAGCTGAGACAAAGACCGATTATTTGCATCTTGGTCTCTCCTCTTTACCTTTTAGGGCTTCATCCTCTGGGGCAGATGCTACAGAAAGAAGAATGCCAAAATGCTTTTGCTATGTGATGACAATAAGTTATTTCTACTCTTCAAAGCCCTGTAGATCTATGGGCAGGTCTGTGCATTCCGTAGAACAATATCTTGAGAATGAAGCTCAAAATGCACTCACTCCCATTCTGTGCCAGGCATAAAATATACCCGCCAGCAGAAAACTAGGGGATTGCAACTCCAACACTTCAGTCTCAGACTTACCTTTAGTTTATTAAACACTTTAAAGGATATAACAGTTAATGATCTATCTTCCTGCTCAAATATTATCCATATCTCCTAATATTTCCAAATAAAATCCTTTGGGAGGAAAGAAACTAATACTTTGGGGGATGTCTTAAGTACCAGGCCCTCTTCTAAGCAGTTTTCATACATTATTTATTTCATCTTCTAAACAACACTTTTAGGTGGGTACTATCCCCGTTTTACTGAGGAGGAAACTAATGTTGAAGAAGGTTAAGTAATTTGGCCAAGGTAACACAGAATGTAAGGATTGGATTCAACCTAGCCCCATCTTCACTGTACCACCCGGCCCACTCTGCCTTCACATGGCATTCAGGCTCCGGAGAGTGTGGCCCCAAACTGCCTCTCCAATCTAGTACACATTTTCCCATCTTTTATTTTGTTATATATAAATCACAGTTGTTTGTCCAATCTAATTTCATGATTTCAAAAACATAACATCATAGAAAACCAACCAGCAGCAGTTGCTAAGCTGAAATACACATACTTTACAACCTAGCAATTCTACTCCTAGGTAAATACCAAGAGAAACATGCACATATGTTCATCAAAGACAGGTACAGTACTCAGAGCAGCACTACTCACACGAGTCAAAAACAAAAACATGGGCATAACCCAAATATCTATCTACAACAGAAGGGACAGATATTTCTACAAGGAAAATACAAATAGCAAAGAGAACAAACCGTAGCCATACACACGTATGAATCTCACAAACATAATGTTGTGTGAAAGAAGCCGGGCACGAAAAAGTATATGCTCTATGATTCCATTTATATGAAGTTCAGAAACAGGCAAAACTTATCTGTCCCACTGGAAGCTGGGACAGAGGTCATCTGCCCCCAGGTGGAGGGGAGCAGATATGACTGAAGAGAGATGACGCCTCAGCACAAATCAAGGTGGTTGCACCAAACTATATTAGAGTCATCGTAGTCCTCACAGGCATGACCTCACGCTGGAAAAAAAAAAAAAAAAGCCAGTTTTACTAAAGAACATTCCTTTTTTGTTGTGAGGAAGATCAGCCCCGGGCTAACATCCGTGCCCATCTTCCTCTACTTTATATGGGATGCTGCCACAGCATGGCTCGACAAGCAGTGCGTCGGTGCGTGCCAGGATCCAAACTGGCGAACCCGGGCCGCCGCAGCGGAGCGCGCTCACTTAACCGCTTGCGCCCGGGGCCGGCCCCTAAACAACGTTCTTGATGGAGCAGTAATATTTTTTTTTTTTAAATTTTATTTATTTTTCCCCCAAAGCCCCAGTAGATAGTTGTATGTCATAGTTGCACATCCTTCTAGTTGCTGTATGTGGGACGCGGCCTCAGCATGGCCGGAGAAGCGGTGCCTCAGTGCGCGCCCGGGATCTGAACCCGGGCCGCCAGCAGCGGAGCACGCGCACTTAACCGCTATGCTACGGGGCCGGCCCGTATGTTATTAACTTTATTAAATCTTGACCTTGAATATACCTCTTTTTAATATTTTGATATAATACGTAGTATGTGATGAAATGGGAAGTAGGCGGGAAGCACTTCTGTTACGCACTGAAGGACAATGGCTGTCTTGAGGAGAAGCACTTGTGTGACAATCTGAGCTGACCTAGCCACTCTTGATAGAACGTCATTTTTACTTAAAAGAACGACTGACAAACTGAGGTTATTCAGTTTTGGGTATTTGGCACACATTTTCTCAAAAATTACCTCCAAGAGCCTATCACTTCAAGGAAAACAACTGACAGTATTTGTTGACAATGACAAAATTCAAGCTCTCAGCCAAAATTATGGAAAACTTACACTTGATACAAAGAGCTTGACAGCTTTCCACTATGTAAGACTTTTCTGATAGGTCGGGGGTAGTGTTAAGCACTGTATGGTATTTTGTTTTGTTTTGTTTTCGTATAATGAAATGTGTCAACACTTGGAAGATCTGCAGAACTCAATGAGCAGAGGTCTAGAATAGTAAATCCTTAGAGACGGAACAGTGGTTGCTTGGGGCTGGGTCAAGTGATGGAGCAGGAATGGGGAGAGATGCTAATGTGCTCGGGGTTTCATTTTGCGGTGTTGAAAATGTTCTAAAATTAGACTGTAGTGATGGTTATAAAACTGTAAATATACTAAAAACTACTGCACTGTGTACTTTAAGTGGGTGAATCGTATGGTATGTGACATATATCTCAAAAAAGTTATAAAATAAAAACTCTACCACCGTAATAACATTGTAACATCTGGAGTTTATTTTAAAAAAAACAGGTTGTCAACCCAAAGGCCATGGTTTGCTGACCCCTGTTTTATTGTACAATGTACCATCATCTTTGAGTTTATCATTCTAGAACATCTCTGGTGTCCAGTATTTCAAAGTCTATCTTTAATCTACTATTTTTTTATTCTCCCAACATGCCCTCCTTTTATCTGTGCATCAAAAAAATGTTCTTTAAAGTGAGAATTGCCTCTATTAGTAAAACAAGCTTACTTCTAACCAACACTCCACAATCAACACACACAACAACAACAATAAAAGATATCAGCTGAGGCTACAGTCATCTGAAGACTTGATTGAGGCTGAAGGATCTGCTTCTAAAATCACTCGTGTGGCTGTTGGCACGAGGCCTCGGTTCTTCACCTCAAGGATTTCTCCATCTGTTGCCTGAATTTCCTCATGACATGTCAGCTGACTTCCTCCTGAGCAAGAAATCCAAGAGAGAGCAAGGAAGACACCTCAGTGCCTTTTCTGACCCAGTTTCTGAAATGTACAACATCACTTGTACTTTCTTCTATTTGTTAGGAGTGAGTAGTCAAGTTTTGCCCACACTCAAGGAGAGGGGAATTAGGCTCCACCTTTTGAAGGGAAGAATATCAAAGAATTTGTGGACATATCTTCAAACCACCATAGCCACCTTGGCAGTATACAAACAGGCTCTCATCTCCTCTGGGGGAAGGCAGAGAAACTGGGGACCAGGCCCAAGACTCAATGGTCAGAACAGCCAAACTCCAAAGAAGGATAAATTCCCAACAAAGGTAGGTCTGCTGTACCAAGGTCAGGGCCCGGTTGGGAAAAAGATGGATGGAGTTATCTAGATTGATGTCCCTGAAGATCCTGAATCCCCAGATTCCCCTGAACCCTCTGAGCCTCCAAAGGTAGCCCACTCATTTCCATTATGCACTAACCTCCTGTCTCCCACTTGCTTGGAGATGATGCAGAGGCTGCTTCCCCACAAGACAATGTTCACCCACCCACCTCCATCTCAGTGGGGTGTGGATATTCAGGATCTGCCCTTCCTGGCCACCAGGACTTTAATCCCTACAACTGTGATTTAATCTCAAAATTAGGATTAAGTCACAACATAACCAAGCTGCTGACACATTGAGGCTGACAAGGGAGCAAAGGGACTATGCACCAGGGAGCTACAAAACCTACCCAGCATGGACCAGCATAAGTCAGGAGAGCGTGTGTGAGACTGGAGTCTAGGGTGCTTGATCAAGAGGACTGGAACATAAGTTGAATAAGGGAGAGTTGATCCATTTGCAAGCTCTTTCCTAGGATCCAGGATTCAACACTTACTCATCAAGAAAATGAATAGGCAAGCTACAGATTGGGGAAAATATTCTCAACACATGTATCTGACAAAAGACTTGTGTCATGAATATATAAAGAACTTCTACAACTCAATAATAAACAGACAATCCAACTTTTTTAAAAGGACAAAAAACTTGAGTAGACAGTGAACAAAGAAGAAATGGCCAGTGAACACATGAAAAAGTTCTCAACATCATAAGTCATCAGTAAAATGCAAATTAACCCCATGAGATACTTCCACACACCCATTAGGATGGTTAAAATGAAAAAGACCGACAACACCAAGTGTTGGTGAAGATGAGAAACAACTGGAACTCTCATATTTTGGTGTGTAAAATGGTACAATCACTTTAAAAAACTGTTAGGCAGTTTCTTAACTGAAACCCAGCAATTCCACTCCTAGGTATACATCCAAGAGCAACAAAAATTTAGGTCCACAAAAAGCCTTGTACAAGAATGCTTGTAGGAGTTTCATTCACAATAGTGCCAAAATTGAAAACAGCTCAGGCGTCCATCAATAGAAGAGATAAACTGTGGTATGCTCATATAACAGAAAACTACTTTGCAATAAAATGGATTGAATTACTAATAATCATAATTTGCCTTTTTATTCATATATCACATAGTGATTAAATCTCAACCTCTTTGAATCCATTCCCTCATCCATAAAATGCAGCACCTTCCTTGCTCACTCTACAGGACTGTCATGAGGACCAAATTGGTTAAAGTTGGTGAAAGCTCTTGAACTATGTGCTTCACCTTGGAAATATGGTACAGTGGTATAGTCCTAGTTCTAGAATGCTTTAGACTTGCAGTCAAGGAGTTGTTATTTGTGCACTTATCTTACAGTCACATGTCATCATGCTTTGAGGGCAGTAACTTTTACAATTGGCTTTCTTTCACTGGTATTTTGCCTTATTTAAAAAAATATGTTCCCAACAATTTATCACAAATGGTCAAGCAGATTGCACACTAAACACCCAAATACCCACCACCCACATTCTACAATTGCTAACATTTTGCTATATTGCTTTCATCACTTATTCATGCAGATATCCTTCCATCAATCACCGCATAATGGGTCAGTTTATTTTTTATGGTATTTCCTTCTCTTCTCCCTTCTTGACCACATCCTTGATTCTTACCTCTTTGAAGCGTTTCTTTGGCAACCCTGCCTGAAAGTAAGATTTCCAATCTCTGGGAAATATAGTCATTTTACACTGATTATATCTGCCATGTATGGTTACTATTTCATGTACTTACATCTTATTTCTCCACATCAGTGGTTCTGAACCAGGGGTGATTTGTACCCGCCAGGGGACATTTGGTAATATCTGGTGATATTTTGGTTTGTCATGATGGCAGGGTGAGGTTCTGGCATCTGGATACCAGGTTTGCTGCTAATCATTTTATAATAGACAAGGCAGTCCCCACAACAATGAATGAACCAGCCCCAAATATCAATATTGCCAAAGTCAAGAAACCATGCACTAGATAAGTTATAAGTCCTCCAGCTTAGCAGCTGAAGGACAAGTGCCCATTGAAATACAAACCTGGAAAATACCCAAAAAGAATGTTAAATATGTGGTTAGACTGAGAGTGACCAGTCGCAATCTTTCCACCCATGATTTCATTATTCTAGGACACAAGTTACTTTATTCAATAACACTCTGTGGAAACTTCATGACTCCTGGCCTGTGTAGGTTCTGAAAGGGTCTTATTTTCATTGTGGTCCATGAATTTTTTTTGCAGAGACAACCCATTTTGAAACACATTCATCCAAGCAGATGCCTTGTGAGGAAGAGTGACCGGTGTGGGCTTACCCATAAACTGTGTCTCTACCCTCCGTTTCCGCTCTGTGCTTTGTTTCTGAGCTGCACCGTATGCTGCTGATTGAACACCCTGAAGACGCAGAGTTAGCACCACAGCCGTTTCTTCTTTGTCTCCAGAAGTTCCGTAGGCAGTAACGTTTGCGAGGAGATCAAAAGAATTAGCTATCCCCTGCCATAAAATATAGAAAATGTCACTAAGGAAAATGGAAAGAGATGCCTGAAACTGAATATTCTGTGCCCAAGACCTTTCTCTAGAGATTTGGAACTAAAGAAACACCTTCCTTGGGGATGCTTGTCTTCCTACATATCGAGATGATGGGTGCATTGCAACAGAATGCTTGGAAAATCAACGCAATTGTTCAAACCTAGTAGGAAGTAACTGTTCTCCTGTTATCGGGTCGCTTCTCGAAAAACTATGGATGAATACAGCTCTGCCTTCCTGTCCCACATTCTGTCCTTTCTGTCATTATTTTTCATGTATGTGTTGCTTTTCTTGTTCACGGTCTCCCTGTTCTGCTGTCTGCTATTCTCTTACCGTAAATATTCATTGTTAACCAATTGAGTAAAACAACAACTATATTAAAAACTAGTAAAATGAATAGAGTTAATCAATATGGTAAAAGAATCTGGTGAACTATCAGAGACTTCATGTATTGGGCCAGAAAAGAACATCTGTTTTCACCTGTTTACCTACTGAATTAAGCCAAATACATATGCGTCTGTGGGCTTCTAGACTGAGGAACTTTTAGGGGGTGGGTGGAAGGAGAGAGAAGCATAGTATCCTCAGTGCAGACTCACAGACCCTCTTTTGGAAATAGTTTTAACTATTAAAATCTCTCCGAACCTCCCGCTCTCCTAGTGATTTGGATACTTATTCTGTATGTGCTCCCTTTTCCTTCGAAAATGAACTAGGATTCCAGTGATCTGGCCTGCCAGCCAGATGATTGAGAGGAAACCCTGGGAGCCATTTGTGATGGTTCTCAACCACCCTTGTATATTAGAATCATTTGACAAGTTAAACTATATAGACAATAGGGCTCTAACCTCAGAGATTCTGATTCATCAGAGACCCAGGTATAAGTACATTTTGTACAGCCTTCCACGTGTTTCTAATGTATGGTCAAGTTTGAGAATCACCAAGCATGAAAAGATATTAAAATATTAGAAAGGATTTCAAACCTTTAAAGAGAGTGTTGCATTCCCATTTCCACACCTATTTGAGAGCCTCACTAAGTCAGAGCAAATCCATTTATTGTTATTCTGATAATTTGTGAAAGTCAGCTAATAAAACACACACTAGAATGGCAATTTGGACATTTTCTTTATACCACAGAGATCTGGGCTTCATAGAAATATGTGTATTTAACTTGGGCAGCCAAGACTTTGAGTGGCTGATAGTTCATGTGACCATGATGTTGACTTAAAGCTAATTATGCATTTATAGATGGTTAGTACAATTTGCCAGTAGTTTTCTCAGAACAAGTCAATATGTAAAAATCAAAATCAGTTATAAGAGATTTAGTATCTGAATTGACCACTCGAGGGATATTTTCTGGCATTCAACACATTTAGTATTAAAGAAAGGCATGCTCAACTGAGATTCAGAAAAAAAGGAAAATTTTTAATGCCATGACCTATGAGTTATTAAAATATATAAAGCTGCATTAATTAAAAATGTTGTTCCTGTTAGGGAAATAAGAAAATAGGTGAAACGAAGAGAGCAGAGAGTGTAAGAACTAAATTCATGTGTGTGGGATGCCCAGCTCCAGGGCTGCAATAGGGCTAATGGTCACTTCCCCACCCAATTCACAAAAAAATTGCAAAATAGTACACAGAATTTCTATGCACACCGCACCATGTTTTAGTTATCACATTGCATTTTGAAAAGTAGCATTTTAAATTAGTGGGTATCTAACGAATAAATAGAGCTGGTACATTTAGGTTCGTATTTGGAAAAATATCTACCACACAACATATTGAAAAATGTTGCGAGAGTCTTAAGTATATTCTATGTCTGCCCCTTCTCATGCCCAGTCCACAAGATGATGACGGTATGAAACTCACCTGGACTTCACAGTCTCTGGAAAATTTATTTTTGCCAAGTTGAGAAGAATTAGGGCTGATTTCTAAGAATGAAAAATAGAAGAGAAGCTGGAGAGAGTTACTTCCTCAAGGTCAGGAACTATTTGACCTTACAAGATGAAAAAACGTCTCCCCATTTTTCTTCTCACATTCCTGTAGCATCACGTATCTAAACGTGAGACAGGATCAAGTTTTCTAAAAAAAAAAAAAAATGTTTTGGAGACCCAGGGAAACAGAGTAGCATTAATGAAGAATGTTTACCTTCAAATGTTCCTGAATATTTCTCTCTAACTCCTTATACCATCTCTATAGACTATTCCCTATACTAGCCACGGTCCCTGTTTTATTATATAAAACAGTGTAACCTATCACCAGCATTGGTGGGCAATAATTCTTGACATGATTTTTATGGCGTGTCCCCTGCCACCTTTTTTGACTACTGTTGTAGGTTGGGCTAAGGCAGTGGTTCTCAAACTCTGGTGTGCATCAGCACTGCCTGGAGGGCTTGTTCAAACACGCTGCTGGGTCCCATCCCCACAGATTTCAATTCAGCAGGTCTGGGCTGGGGCCTGAAAATTTGCATTCCTGACAAATTCCCAAACATTCCACTCTCCTGGCTGACACGGATGCTTCTGCTTCTGAAGCAAAGACAACTCTTACCCAACTTCATTAGTCTCTTCTCCTACCTGAAAGTGAAAATATCCAGTTATCAACTTGCACTCATTTCCTGACAGGACCATTTACAGAAGAAACCCTTGCTTCCTTAGCTTTCCTCAAAGCCACGTGGCATAAGGCCAGACACTTCAATAAGCCCCTTCTAGCATCTTCTTACTGAGACACCGAAGCTTCCCAATGGGAGGTACACTTTGCTGCAGCACATTAATAAACCTAACACTTTGGATGTCATATGCATTCCTGGTGGTCCGCAGGCACTGGGCTTTATCAATACTTACCCGTGCGTTCTTCCTCTTCAGGTGTGAAGTTTGACTTTCCCTTACTTGGAGCCAAACCAGGTTGAGGGGTACGAAGGTAGCTTCCAATTGGATAGGTCCAATAATTTTGGGGTGGTCAGTCAGTGGCATTCATCCTCATCTGTGGAATGGAGCAAACAGTTCATAATCAAACCAGCTGAATGTATACGCTCCACCTATCCATTGGCAGTGGTGCCCAAGACGTTTCTGTGGACTGACAGCATCAGAAATATTTAGAGATAATTGTTGAAAATATAAATCCTGAAGTAAATCTCAGACCCAGTAAAACGAATTTCAGAGAAGTTGGGACTCAGAATCTGATGTTTTCAGAAAAACCCTGGGTGATTTCATTCAGCATACAGGTTTGGGAGCCACTGATAAGGACAGCTGGACTGAAGAGATAAGAGATTTTCCTAAGATATTAAGAGCTTAAAAATTATCTGAGTGTATGATCTTTGGGAGAATTCTTAGCAGTAACAGCCTGCTGTGCACAGAGGCAATAATTCTCCAGTATCATAGAGATAATCAAAATGGGAATAGAAGACTAACCTGTTCATACAATGTCCACATCTAGGACAGGGACTGGATAAATGGGAAAAGTCAACTGTTATGCTGTTATGATTCCCATTTGTTTCCTGGGTTTTAATTTGATAATGTGCACAGGCTTCTCTATCTGCTTAGTAACGTTTCCAACTATGGATGGCCTTGGGCTTTGATTGAAAACCCTGGTCTATTAGGCTGTTATTGCAGAATGAGTTAAGACTCTAAGGTGTGGACTACTTTCAACATTCACTGTTATTTTTTTAAAGCAACCAATAAAAGAGAAAAATCAATTGTAGGCCTGGTGTCACATTTCGGTTCTATGACCTGTTTTCTTCCTGGCATCTTTGCTCACTTCGGTAGGTTTTCTCTAGAATTTCAGGTCATGTTCTAAGGAACTGGTTCAATTTTGCCGCAACTAACTCTGTTCTGATTTTTGAAGGCTGTTACTCTATTTGGACTTACCGTTGCAATCTTCTGTGCCGTTTGTAAAATTCTCCCTTCCAGGACATGATATAAATCCTGTGTCAGTGGTAGATCCATAACCCTTTGTGATGTTATTGCACGTTGCATTTGGGGGACAAGTAGTGGAGACATTTTCACAGTCACAACAACCGTTAGAGTGGAGGAGAGGATAGGAACTCTGTTTAGACCCTGGGCTGCCTCAAGTCAACTTGAGTCTTGGTTACTTGAATCCTTTTATGTGCTGAGTGTGACACTCGGCAAGTGGTACTCACTTTGTAAACATTTGTTCAATGGATGATCAATGAACATGATTGGTGTTGCCAGCTTATGTTATTAGAAAAAAAAATTTTTCTTTCGGCAGGGACTCAAACTCTTTTGGAAAACATTGGAGCAATCCTCTTGAACTGTCCTACTCAAGGTGTGGTCTCTGGACCAGCAGCATCAGCATCACCCGGGAGCTTGTTACAAATGCAAATTTCCTGGCTCCACCCAAGCCCTACTGAATCTAAGTCTGGGTCCCGGGCTAGGAATCTGTTTGAACAAGCTCCCCAGGGGATGACGATGATGCTCAGGCTTGAGAACCTCTGCATCTCGACTACTTCTAGGATAAAAGAGTTCTCTGATGAAAACCCTAAGAATTTTTAATAAGACTTGATTTAGAATTTCTTGACCTTTATTTCATTCTTTTACATCAACTCAGTGAGGTGTCATGAGTCACCCTGTCACAATTTAAAGCCATGGTTTCCCATCAGCCAAAATTCCCAGGTTCATATTGGACTTCTTAAACCTCAGATTGTTTCCAACACCAGTTCTATTTCTAGTTCTTCCTTCTTTATCACCTCACCAAACCTATGACTCATTTTCTCTCTCCTCATGAAGCTTTCTCTCTAATCCCCTCCATCTCCTCTCCTTTTCCCAAGATCCAAGTCCCTCTCATATCTTCTTATCCATTGTCCTATCTCACACCCTTTCTCCATCATCTCTGGAAGCAGATGGCTATGATTCAGGGGGCAGATTTATTTGTATAAGATTTAATTTTTAAATTACTTTTAATTTCATTAGTTGTGATATTGAAACTTTTGTATTGAATCCAAATGAGATAAAATTATAAAGAAAGAGATTCATCCTCTAACATATGATAAAGTAAATAAAAATTTTTAAAAATGTGTGCCAAAACATGCATCTAAATTGTTCACCTGGGAGATTATGTACTCATTTGAATAAAATCAATCCATATAATATCTTTTAATTCTTTTCTCTTCCTTTTTATTTTTCTGGTCTTCTTCCTTTTTTCCTCCCTCGTCACACCTATACATTTTGTCCTTGGACTTTATTACTGAGAAAGACAAGAAAATTCACTTCATTTTCACTTTTTCTTCCAAATAGTATTTTTGAAAAGAAATAAAAGACATACCATCTTCAACTGAAGAAGAAACAACACTTTGAATACCATTTTGTATGATTTCTGACATTTCACTTTGACCAACCACCTGGGGAAAGGATGAAATGATCTGAATCCATTGAGCCCCTATGTAAGCCCTGAGTCCTGAACTCACTAATGCATTGCTTCTGCAGGCCTCTGAAGAAGTGTTCTTCATTGCTGGTGTGCAATAGAGAAGTCATCTTATTTCCAACATTATGATCAGTGTTTGAGTCGGAGAAAATAGAAACAACACTTATTGTGCACTTATTCTGGCGAGTACTGAAATAGGCAGTTTACTGGAGTTATCTTACTTAATCATTGAAGCAGGCCTCTTCATACAGTAACTCTTAAAGCCATTTTAGTGACCAGGAAAATGAGGTCCAAAGAAGGCTTGCCCCTGGTCTCCCAGCTGGTAGATTGCAGGACGGATAGAGTCTGGCATACCAGGGAAAAACCTTCATGGAGGCTATTACGGCACCATGTTTCAATGTGCATGTGCATCACTGTGGACACACAACAGCAGTTGTAATGGGGTCTCATTTTAGGTTTTCCCAGGAGAAACTACTGATGGATAATTCTGGTCTTTAGATTCCATGTAATTTTCAAATTATGTACAAATATTTTGCACCCTCTTATCTTCCTTAACAGCTATAAATCCATATCCTTTCTGAATCTAAATCAGCTTCCATTTTAGCGAGTAATGGAATACTCAAATGCAAATATCGTAGATTTACTTTCCAATGAAAACCTATACATGCTCATTTGATTAAGGTGTTATTTTTAGGGAAAAAAAGAAGTATATTCAAGTAGACAAAAGAGCCATATATATTCTGCAAAATATTGCAAAAATGTTACCTATTGTAGCTGCCCCTCTATGGCCGCAGGAAGTGAGGAAACAGTGAGATTCCTCTCTTCTGGTTATAAAGAGTGAGTATCAGAAGCATTTGAAGGGTCATGAATTTTACATAATGGAAACAATGGACAAAATGCCATTTTGCATTATTTTGTAATAAAGTTATTTATTAATAAAGGAGTGAAGCAATCTGCCTTATCTCATTTTGCCATTAAGAATCTAGTTAAGGGGCCGGCCGGGTGGCGCAAGCGGTTAAGTGCGCGCGCTCCGCTGCGGCGGCCCGGGGTTCGCTGGTTCGGATCCCGGGCGCGCACCGAAGTACTGCTTGGTAAGCCATGCTATGGCGGCGTCCCATATAAAGTGGAGGAGGATGGGCATGGATGTTAGCCCAGGGCCGTCTTCCTCAGCAAAAAAAGAGGAGGCTTGGCGGATGTTAGCTCAGGGCTGATCTCCTCACAAAAAAAAAAAAAAAAAAAAAGAATCTAGTTAAATGAAGCTTTGATTAAAATAATGCCTATCACTACTAAGCATTTATCACACATAAGGCATCCCACAAAATGTCATTCAGATGTTCTATTTATTTTATTGCATTTCCTCAAAATAGCCATATCATGTAAATATTATCATTCACATTTCAAGTTGAGGAAGAAGCAACCTAGAGAGGTTCTATATTCTCCCAAGGTCATCTCTTGGTATCTATGGGAGCAGAGGTTCAAACTCACGATTGTCTACCTGTAGATCAAATAGCATTGGCCTCCATTCTCTGTATGATATTCTCTTCATTACTTAAGAAGTTCACTTACCATCTCTATGCCACACTTTCTCCATCGGAAACAGGTTGAGGACAATGTTTGTCTTTCTTACCTCCAAATGGTTGTAGGATAATATAAAATCACACACAGGGACTGTGTTGAAAACCCAGTGCTGTAGAAATGCAAGAGGTACTAACCACTTCCTTCACCATCAACAAACCTTGGGTTGAACACTTTTGAATCTCAATGAAAGCAAGAAAGCAGTAGAGTCCTGAGAGGGAACAAAGATAATTTAGGTTAATAGCTGGCATCCACAAATGCCTTCTGGGTCTTGGAGTCAGCCTGGGGCTGACCTTTTTTGCCATCCTGCACATTGCAGAGTTCAGTACTGTCTCTTAGTTCCCGCCAAACCAGGTGCAGAAATTCAAGTAGGGAAATACAGTGTGCCACTGGCATAACTCCAAGATTTCCACTCTAGCCAACGGCCTTTCACATTTTTGATCGTGGAGAGACCATTATAAGAGTGGATAATTGGCCCTTGGAAATCAGATTCGATGTTTATTAAGGGACTGTTTCCTAGGAGTTTCATTCTTTAGAAAATAAAGTATTGCCAAAAAAAAAAGAAAAACACGAAAGTTGGACAGAAACTCAAGAGTGAAACAGAGTCAACAATTAGAGGTGTATTCTTATTTAGTTGGGATTGTCACCAATGTCACATTTTAATGACACAGGATTTTAAGGTGCATGTAAGATTAAGTCTGGTGGCTAGTACTTGTGAAGTCTCAATTTTATGATGCCATCTTTGCTATTATTACTTCCTTGACCTTTTCCCTCCCCTCACCTTTACCTCGACACAAACACATACACACACACACAACCACCACCACCATCAACAACAGGGGTGCATGGATGACACAGGATGGATAAGGCGATGCTGCAGTTTAGCAGACTAAAAGAAGATGAGATGATAACAGTGATCTGAAGACAACTGTCTTTTAGGTTCAGCAGTTTATCTGCAGGCTTGAACTGCACGTTAGATCATTTTCTCCTTGGAGAGGGAATAAGCTGTTTAAGCCCTTACTCCAGAAAAGCAGCACTCCTCTTGTAGCCAGAGATTTGAGCGCTGTTTCCTGACAAAAGTCAGAGACACACCTGATCCCTATTTCTCCCATCTGTTTCATAGAATCTTCAACGATGATGGTCTAGTCATGTAAAACAATACACAATTTTCCTTATTACCAAAATTGCATGATCATTTTAGCAGAAAATCAGGTAAGCAAAGAGAAAAAAAAATGAAAACTGAGTCAACTGTAAGTTCATCTTTCAAAGATATTCCCTATTAATATTTTGGTGCTTTGTCTTCCAGCCAATTTTCCTCTTAT
Organism: Diceros bicornis minor; assembly: GCF_020826845.1. Lineage (NCBI taxonomy): Eukaryota > Metazoa > Chordata > Mammalia > Perissodactyla > Rhinocerotidae > Diceros > Diceros bicornis. The sequence goes on along the minus strand of NW_026690864.1, from coordinate 919,683 downwards.
GTATATAAACGCAAAAATTTCATTTTACAACGTTGGTACCCTATAATAGCTAAACTTAGTTTTTGCTCAAAAAATAGACTCCGATTTGATTTTTAATGTCTAGAGTACTTAATTTGAATTTATTATAATAGCTTTAACCAGCATCCTATCAACAGACACTTAAGAGTTTGGAAAATTTTCAATATTATAAATCAGCTTACATGGAAGTTCTTCTTTGGTTCATCATGAATTGGACAAGGTCCCATTTTTCTCAGGCAACGGTGGGGAAGGGCAAGTTGGACCTGATTCCAATAACCTTGTGATGGCCTTTTCCCCAGTTAAGGACTCTTGAATCACAAATATCTCCAAAATTTCCAGCATAATAGTTAGAGCTCCGCATACCACTATCTCTGTCTCCTCAAACAGCCCAACATCTTCACCAGCTCCTGTGGCCCCAGAAAAACCACAGTGACACCAGGGACCTCTGCTACAGCAACCAGTTTTTCTGGAAACCACTCCAACCTGGAAGGAAGAGAATAAAGCCCCCCTTTTCTGCCTCTGTTTTATGTTTCCTGTGTGACATGAGCTCTGCCATTTATAGTTGTATGACTTTCCAGGGCTGCTGTAACAAAATACCACAAAGTGGGTGACTTAAAACAAAGGAAATTCATTCTCTCCCAGTTCTGAAGCCTAGAAATCTGATATCAAAGTATCAGCAGGCCCTTCCTTGACTCCCCCAGCTTGCGGTGGTGGCCGCTAATCATCGGTGTTCATTGGCTGCAGCTGAATCAGTCCAATCTCTGCCTCTGTCATCAAATGCTGTTTCCTGTCCAACCAGTCATATTGGATTAGAGTCCACACTAAGGACCTCATCTTAACTTGATCACATCTGCAAAGACCCTCTTTCCAAATAAGGTCACATTCATAGCTTCCAGGGATTAGAACATCAACATATCTTTTGGGAGACACAATTCAACCCATAGCAACAGCCTTGCTCCAAGTCAGGAGAGGTGGATTTGAGTGTGGGAGGCCATAAATTTATGAGGTGGTTGCAAAATCTAGAACCCCCTGCCTCAGCCAGAGTCTCGTGTGTGTGTGTGGTGGTGCATCTTGCAATTCCCAAGTCAGTAGCCATGTAAGCCTTTCATTTTTTTATCTTAATATATTTGATTTAACCCAACATCTCCAAAGAATTATTATCTCAACATGTAGTTAATATGTAATTATCATTGAGGTATTATACATTCATGGTTTTATATAAAATCCTTGAAACCCATAGTGTATTTTACATTTACAACACATCTCAATTTAGACTAGCCACATTTTAAATTCTCAATGGTGACATGTATCTAGAGGCTACCAGATAGGAAAATACAGTTTAAAAAAATAGATTTTATTTCATATAACGGTTTACAGTTATAGGTTTACAGAAAAATTAAGTGGACATTATAGAGAGTTCCTATATATCCCCTCATCCCTCCCAGCATAGTTTTCTTATTATTAACATCTCATTAGCAATCATTATAACTTATATAACATTATTACTGTAACATTATTAACTACAAATTACTAACTTTAGTGTGGTACATTTGTTATAATTCCTGAACCAGTCCAGATACATTATAATTAATGAAAGTCCATAGTTGGAATCAGGGTCACTCTTTGTGTTGTACATCCTACGGGTTTTGACAAATGCATAGTAATATGTATCCGCCATTACAGAATCATATGGAACTATGGTTTCACTGCCCTAAAATCCCCTTTGCTCCAGGGCCATAGAGATGTGTGTGACCTTTGTCATAGTCATAGATGTTTGGGGTGATGGTGAATACAGGGGTTCGTTCCAGCTAGTATCCTCTGCTTTAGGGTGAGGAAAGGGAGGAATTTCTCACAACAGCATTAATAATGTAGGAAACCAATGTTGAGGGTGCAGAAGTGGATCATCACAACATATTGATCCCGGAATTAGCATGGTTAAAAGAACTGAGGAATAGGAAAGGAGGTCAATTTCTAGAAAATCAAAAATGCAACTTTATTTCTGCATTGATCTTGAGTTACTGATTTGGAATCTTATAAATTCAGCATGACTTTTGCTTCTCCAGGCAGGGCCTCATGGGCTTGTGATGTTTCTGCACTCATGATTGGTGTGCAGCCCTGCATGGGTCACACATAGAATGTCCTGGGCTGCCCTGGGCCCTGGGTGTGTGAGGCTGTCCCTCCCTGTCTTGCACTTTGGAGGCTGTGATGCTGGAATGTTCTTGTCTGAGCCCTGAGTGACATGGGCCCTTTCTGACACTTGCACCTTACACCTGACATTGCCTCCTCTGATGCAGTTCATTTGCATCACTGCAAATGATGTTCATGCAAATGACTTGTTGACTCAGGCTTGGGACCCAATCTGGCCAAGAGCAGATGGTCCCTGGAACCTTGTTATCAATGGACATGGATGAAATCATAGAGTTTAGGGATACCAAATAAAGGAAATGTGCATACCTCACTAAGACTCTATACACTCGTCCTTGGAGATTACATCCTGTGAGAGATGCATAAACACAGTCTCCTCCTTTCTTCCTTTTCAGGCACCTGAGAATGGCATCAAAGTAGACATGGTTTCATGGCTCCCCATCCCACACAGCCTTACCTGTGGAAATTTGTACAGTTCCAGCAGTGTTCCAATCTGGGCAGAAATTGCACATGTTGTTTCAGTAAGGACTGCTAGAGACTTGTTCTCTCTCCCACAGGTGTAATTTGGGATGTCTTTGCCCAGCCCTGAGACCCAAATGAGGGAACTCTCCAGTGCCTTCTGTTCAGTGTGCAGGACATTATAGAGATCAACTCCCAGAGATATGTTGGGTAAAAGATGGGGGTTCTGTTGATTTCCTCAATGGCAAAAACCAAGGCCAGAACATACTGATAGTTCTTATACTGAAACCTGCTGAGAGGGATGAGGGATGGGGCTCCTTAGGGAACAGACTCAAACCACAATTATCTTCAAATCCAATGCAACCACTTAATTAAGGAAGAATGCCCAGCCAACTCATTCCATCTGTGGCAACAACTCTCTTGAAGCCTTAGAATTTATAGCTAAATCAAGTAACATCACCTGGGCTCTGGAACATCGTTACTGAATTCCACACACATGGAGAAAAGTGATTAAGTTTATGAGAAAAGTTTAATGAATGGAAAAGCAGATCACATTCAGAGTGTGTTTTCTAAATGGTTCTTTGGTTCAGGATCCAAAATGCTTGTTCATTTGAACACATCATCAAATGCTTCAGAGAACAGCAATAATGTCAACATGAGATTGGAGACAGCCCTGGGGAGGAAGAGTAATTACAACTGAAGGCTCTGGGACAAGCAGAGAAGCAGGGTGTCTGTGGGTTGAGAATGGTGTAGCAGAAGGCTGGCAATCACACTGCCTCACCTTCGGCCCCATCAAACCTGTGTATCTGCCACCATCAACAACCGGGGAGCTAGGAAGAGCTTCAGAGCTCCCATGAAGGAGGAATCACCATAAGACAGAAACATCCGGGAGAAGTTTGAAGGAGTTAAAACTGAAAACACTTAGGAGTCTAAGAGACACAGCCTTGTACAGTTTAAAAATTGAAAATGTGATTACCAAAACTGATTCAACAAATTGGTTCTGGTCATTCTGCTGGGAACAGAGGGCAGTGGACGTCTCATACATTCTGGTTTGGAAGCAAGATTTCTTGTTCTCTGTGGATGAATAAACAACAAGAAAAGAGAGCCTGTGGTAGGTAAATACACGCTTGATTCATCTGAAAATGTCGTCTTCTCCCCTTCAACTTGAAGGTTAGTGTAGGGAGAAAGCACGGGTAGTTTCCACTGTTCAACTTCTCCCTTAATATTCAGAACAGAGAATCAGTTTTATTTTGGGTGGCAATTCAACAAACTAAAAGATAAAATTCCTAACCCTTCCTGCAGATAAGAGTAACCAGAGCAAATTCAGGCCAATGATGTGTGACAAGAAGTATGGAGTCGGGGTTTGTGGAGGCTGCACAGATGGAACTGACATAGATGGGAGGTTCAGCATTAGACACATGTGACACCAATCCACAGGTGTTGTAGGTATTATCTCGTATACACCTGACGATGTTCCTAGAAAGCTGTTTTTAGCACCATCCCCATTGTGCAGGTTGGGAGACTGGGGAGATCTTGAGAGGTACAGTGTCTTTCCCAGGACACACAACTGGTAGGATAAAAGAGGTGTGACTTCAGCTCTGTCTCCTCAAAGCTGGCCACTGGTTCCGCTCCCAGGAGATGTGGGGAGGGTGGTGATGGATATTTGTGTACAGTGATGGAGATGACATGGGCAAGGAGGGAGAGCAGCCAACAGCCTAGCGGGGGCTTTGGGTGGGTCTGATTGAAGGAAGGGGCCAAGTAATAGAACCTTGAAGAAGTGACCTCACTTCCTTGGTGACAGCCCCCAACAGAACTTAGAACTCTGGTTACCAGGCACCCACACTGTAACAGCCTCCTGTCCAGTTCATTTGAGTGGAGACACTCGACACAGCAGGATGTTCTCGTGTTGTCCCGTGACTTTCCGAGGCTCTGGCCCCCGGAAAGCCAAGAATGAGAGCATGTTAAGTCGCTTTAGACATTGGCTCAGCCCTCACCTCGAATGTCTGTGGCCTTTTGGCAGGAGGAACCATCAGGTAACAGCGTAGCCCAGGGCAGGCCACTCTAGGTCAGGCCACAACTGTGATCCCAAATGGACAGCCCCACACCCCTTGACCCTCATTGTGTGTGTGTGTGTGTGTGTGTGTGTGTGTGTGTGTGTGTGTGTGTGTGTGTATGTGGGAGGTGGAGTTAGAGAAGGTAGTATGAGGAGGAATGACCCTGAGCAGGAGCAGGTAGCTAAATGGTGGAGATCTGGTGGTGTGTCATGTTCATACTGAAGATCTGGCTGCAGGAGAGGAAAGTGAGTCCTGGGGACCAAGCTCTTCTACCCACATGTGAATCCAAGGCTCTCGAGGTGTCAACACATTCCTTCCCTGATGGAGACTATGCAGATGCCCCTCTGTGCCTGAACTGTGGTGGGGTTTCCCTCTGTGGCGAAGTCCAGGAAGGCCCCTGATGCCTCCTGGCCTGACTTCTGGGCACTGTCACTGCAGAGCTGCACCCAAGTGATGGTTGAGGAGCTGGTAGATGGTTTCCAGTTCACCATCTCCCTGGAGAGGACACAGGTGCACCAGTCCATCAATGAAGAGGGCTGGTCTGAGGTGAGTGTGGGTGCAGAGGGGTCTTCATACCCAGGACTCTGAGATGACCAAGGCACTACTAGAATGCAGACTCAAATCTCAGTCTCCCCTGGAACCCCCCAGGGTTTTCTCATTATAGTGCTCCAAGTCCCACTCCCAAAGGAATCTGGACCTCCACTCCTTCCCACCAGCTACACAGGAGGGTAGAAAGTCACCTCAATTCTCCCAGTGGTTCATCATGATGTCATTGAGTGTATGTACCTCCTCCTCTCCCTCAGTGTGAGGATGAGTCGACCGTGAATTTAAATGAGGCCTGCAGGATGCGGGCCCTCCAGACAGGCATGATGGAGAAGATGACAGAGTCCATCGCACCAGCTTTCCTGAGGAGGAACATCTCTAGCTTCACCACCTTCGTGGTCAATTACTCGGCCTTAGACACATCCCACCACGTCCTGGACCAGCTGTTTACTAGGTGAGTGGCCACTCCCTCCTCAGCACAGTGGTGACTCTGCCCCCTGCCAGCTGTGTGTCCTGGGAGTGTCACCAAATCTCTCTGAGCCACAGTTTGCTCCTCTGAGAAGCAGGGTGGGAGAGGATAAATTTCATGGGGATCTTGTAGGAACTAATGGGATCAGCCATGACGGGTGCTTACATGGTGCCTGGCTCTGCAGAGAGGGCTGTGGACGTGCTGTGGTTGTGCATGGTGTTTATTTCTCTCTTCCCCGTGAAAAGTAGTCTGCCTCACCCATCTCTGAGATGCGGCCTTTCTGAGTTTGGAAAAGCACATGGAAACCACCCTGTCAAGGAGTTGGAGATTCCATCCAGCTGGTCCTGGTCCTTTTCCTTGGGGTAGCCAATCAAGGATCTCTGGGGCAGCAGAGAGGCCCTAGGCCCACTCACGTGTCTGGGATGGTTCTGGGTGGACTACATTCATTCAACCATGTAGATTAAGCACCTACTGCATGCAGGACATTTGGAGACAGTAAACAGTGAATGAAGGAGACACAATGCGTGGCCTCAATTTCCGTCTGAGAGTCAGACATTGACATTAGACATCATTCGCAGGTCTTGTCATCCACCGTCCATCCCAAGGGATGCCCTCATAGCCTCCTTTACATCTGGAGGCACCTCCCCTTATTCCAGCCAGGAGGGCAGAGCGCAGGACCACCTAAAAAAGTGAGTGGTCTTTGGGTCCAGAAGGACGGCCTCCTGTCTCTAAAGAACAAGCTGTGGGGGGAGAGATGGAGGCTGTGGCTGAGGGGAGCCTGTCAGAAGACGCATCTCACGCATCTTTTGATTCCCATGGGAAGGCAGAGGTCCGGTGGCTTCCAGTCCAGGAGGACAGGAGTCAAAGAGCTATGGATGGGTGCCAGGACCCCTGGGAACCAGAGGGGTGGCTGGGCTGAGTTCTCCCCTAGAAACCCATACCCACCACAGACCCATTTTAATCTGCCTCCCCTTCTCCACAACTACCTCTTCTGACCACCACCTCCAGGCCCAGAACAGGAGGTGTGTGAGCAACCTGCTCACAAATCTGTCTCAGTGCTCAATCCAGTTGCACAAGTGCATGGAGTGCTGGGGTGGGCTGTGTCCCAGACCTTCAGAAGAAGAGTGTCAGTGGGAAGAGAGTCACAACAGACTCTGTGTCAACCTGCTGGATATGCAGGCCTGCCACTGCCATGACAGCCTCACAGGGGTCAGGGCTGCCATGTGGCTCTCACCTGGATGGAGAGGGGCAGGCATAGGGCCCAGCCCCAAGCCAGGGTGCCTTGGGTGAGAAGTGTGGAGGGAAAGGCCAGGCCTCTGACTCTCTTGCCCAATTGCCTCCCTCAGTGCCATCTCTTCTCTGGTGGGAACCTGCCTGGACCCAGGGCAGGATTTCTGGGAGCTCCTGCACTACCCCTGCTTCAGCATGAAGCTGGCCTCTCTGCATCTCAGCTTGCCTGGCTCGGGGCTTCAGGGCCACGCCTACCTTCTCCAGGTCCAGCTGGAGCATCCACGGCCCATTGAGGCAGAGTTGGAAGGTGAGGCAACTGCAGTCTGGGAAGACAAGTTGCAGAGTGGTCAGAGGCTTGGTTCACTTCAAGGCAGTGCGGTCTTTCCTGGCTTTGACAGGCACAGACGAAGTCAGCTACTTGAGTGACACTGTTTCTTTCTCCTGCTGCAGTACCATCTCCAGAGCTCCCTCCAGCTCCAGCGCCAGAGCAAGGGCCAGCTCCACGGCTAGATCCAGCTCCAGCTCTAGTTCCACCACCTGTGCTAGAGCTGGAGCCAGTGTCACCTCCATCAGTCCCTCTAGGGCCAGAGCCACCACCAACCTCAGCTCCAGCCCCAGTGCCAGCTCCTGAGCTGGAGCCAGCTGGACCATTGGCTCCAGGGAGAATCCTCCCTCCACCTGGAGAGATAACAGCAGAGCCAGATCCAGCCCCAGAGCCCGCCTGCCCCTGGGACGTGACCAACAAGAACCTGCTGAGGGAGGAGAAGCCTGACTTCTTGGAGTTCCCTCCCCGGCTGGTGGCAGAGCAGTTAACACTGATGGATGTGGTGAGCAGCGGGGCTCTCAGGGCAGGTGGGGCCGGCCTTCCCTGTGCCATCAGCTGCCCCAGACCTGCCATTTCCTCATCCAGAATCCCATGATCTCGGTCCAACCTCTTGCTTCCCCCCTTACCCTCATGTGACCTGAGCAGCCTTCTTAACTCCCAAGCCTTTGCTGGCCTCATGTGGACAGTAGGGATGGAGTTTGAGAGCAGCTGCCTTGCAGAGTGGCTGTGCAGGTGGATGAGGTGGAGCAGAGAGGAAGTTGGGCAGAGTCTGCACTTTGGTGGGGGAGGGGAGCACACTGAAGTGCTGTCTCGTCCTTGGGTAGTTCACTCATTTGCCCAGGAGGCCTCAACAGCCTCAGCACTAATTAGGCACCTCATGTGTACATGACTACAAGGCTGACAAACAAAGCCCGTGGTTGTTGCTGCCTTGGGGGAATGTGCATCTGAAAGAGGAGTCAGACCCCAGGATGGTCAGAATGGGTGGAAGATGCCCCTAGAGATGGTCAAGCAGGAGCCGAGTTTTGGTGCTCGGACGAAGTGAGACTGGGCGGCGAGCAAATGCCACTTCCCTGCGCCACAGTATCGGGTCCTGGGTCATCCTGTGCTGGGTGCCCTCAGGGGACACAGGCAACACCCAGGGACTCCCACAAGCCTCAGGCCGCATTCTCAGCTTCCTGAGCTCCAGCTCTCACCACTGACCTGGCCTGGGACTGGGGGCTGCAGATGCTGAGCTGGGCTGTGGCAGGGCTGGGTGACACTCCCTGTCCTCCCCAGGAGCTCTTCAAGACAGTGAGGCCCCATGACTTCCTGGACTCCATCTGGTCCCAGTGTGACAGAAGGGGCAATGAGCACCTAGCACCGACCATCCATGCCACCATGACCCACTTTAAGAGAGTGGTCGAATGTATCGTCACCACCTGCATTGGGGACCCGAGCATGACGGCCCAGGACAGGGCCAGGGTGGTGGAGCTCTGGATCCAGGTGGCCAAGGTAAGATGTGGGAGGCCCTGGGAGCCCCTCTCTGGAGTCGGGGGAACTGCCCCTTCTCCTTTATCAGCTCTCATGTTTGAAGTCCATGGTCTGTGCCTTTGCACAATCCTTAGGCCCCTCCTGCCAGGCCTCGATGACCTGACTCCTGGTCCCAGTGGTGGGAGGCTCACCCCTTCCTGGGCTCCTTTCTTGGCTTGAGCTGAAATCCTCCTCCCTGGAAGTATTCCTCATCAGGTTCCAGCTGTGCCTTTCCCGGGTTCCCTGAGCCGCTATCTCATCCAGGACAGGAGACGTCAATGAGGCGACAGAAGCCAGAGGAAGCAGGGCTCAGCTCCCCCTCATAGCTCATTCTCTTCCCTTCCCCAGGAATGCCAAGGCCTGAGGAACCTTTCCTCTCTCCATGCGATCTTCTGGGCTCTGGAGGGCCCCTCCATTCAACGTTTAAAAGAGACGTGGAGACAGGTGTCCAGGTGGGTAGGCCTCTCTCCATGCGAGCACCACCTGGGTGGACCAGACACCCCCCACAGGGCTGGCATTGCCCTTCAGTCAGTTGGGACCCCCTGGGAGACAGCAAACCCTGGGGATAGGGTCTGACCTGGTTGGCAGGCTTGAAGTCTTTCTGAAAACTTAGGCCAGTGGTTCTGCTTCAGGAATCAGTTTCCCTAAGTGACAGATCATGGCTTGAACCAAATTGAAGATTTTCAAGTGTTTGCAGCAACAGAACTCTCTGTCCACGTGAAATAAAGACTGTTTAAAACACATCTGCTGAGAAAATAAGAGAATGGAGGCCCCAAGTGACAATAGGAGAGCCCCCTCCCCAGTCCCAGACACCTCAGGGCTCAGAGGACACAGTGAAAATGCTCATCCAGGCTGTCTGGATCTTCTGGGTTTTCAAACAAAAGGGATTTATCCTCAAACCACTCCACAGTGTTTCTTTCCTTTTTTCCCTCCTCAGGAAGAACTGGCAAATACTTAAAAACATCATGCGAACATGCCACCGGGAGAGCAGGAAGCTTCTCAAGGAGGTGAGTGGAGGCTGGAGAACTGGAAGGACGGGAGGTGAGGTGGGGAGGGACCAGGCAGGATGTGCTTTGGTAAGTTTTTCACTTAAGGTTCCCCGAGAAATATCGGTCTGTCTTGTCCAGCTGGACGGGAAGCGGGGGGTGTGAGCTGCAGGGGCAGGTGGGGACTGTTTGGGGCAGGAGGCCTTGGTCACGGGATACAGTGGTGTCGCCTGGACTGTTCCAAGAGGTGAGGAGCTGGCAGAATGAGCAGGTGTCTGGCTTCCATGCGGACCCATCAGCTGGCCCTCATCATCCTCCAGGCTGGCGGGTGGATGGAGTGGGTGGGGGTTCCTTTCTTCCTAAAGCAGCCCAGTCTGTCCTCAGGAATCCAGGCCCCTGCTGCTCCTTCTGTCTTCACTGCACCTCGCAGGGGAGGGCATTCTGCCTGTCCCAGGGATGGGCACTGTGAGGTCACACAGGCCTTGTGGACACAGGGGCTGCCCAGCCTTGGGCCAAATGGTGGATCTGGGACAGAACTGTGTGCTCTCTGGGACTGTGCACTCTAGGCCGATAGTGGTTACTGCTGACAAACCAGTGAGTCTCCCCCGGTGCTTGTCGACAAGGATACACCCCAGATGGCAATGAAAATTATCGAGGAACCTACAGATACTTAATGGACCTTCATGACAGATTCTTAATGGCCTCCATCGAGGCCCTGGCAGGAGGGGCCTAAGGATTGTGCAAAGGCTCAGACCACAGACTTCAAACATGAGAGCTGAGAAAGGAGAAGGGACATTAGAAGTTTCCAAGTGAAAAAGGATGCAAATGTCACCATTACACAGTGCCGTGGTCAGCCCCTACACTGTCACTCAGATGTGGCACACGGGGGTCCCCTTCCTGAGTGAGTGAAGGAGGAGTTCTTTGCAGGGACCATCCTGAGGGGATCCTAGGGAGCTTAGGACTTTGGCATGGCCTCAGGTCCAGCCTGGTGTCAGAGAATCCCAGGGGGCTGGAAAACACAGAAGCCACTTGCATGGGACCCCAAGACACCTTGTGCCTCTCCATCCATGGCTCAGGTTGACTGAGGGCCTCAACACACCCCGAGAGTCCAGAGGACAGGACATTGGTCCGAGGTGTGTCTGGAGGAAGAGCGAATGCCGGGGGCCAGGGCCTCTGGCTGGGAGGGGGAGCGGTCTCCTCTGTGGGCCCCTGAGCAAGTCACTGCCCCTCTGTGGGCCTCGGTCTCCTCATCTGAGAAATGGAGGGAGATGATCTGTGCTGCAGGCCTGACAGGGGTGATGAGGTACAAGGGGGAGAGGAATGTGCAGGAGCTTTGTGCTCCTCCTCCTCGAGGGGGGAGGGGACAGCACTGGTGACAGTCAGATGACACTGAGTCCTCAGGGGACCCTGGGAGGCATGGGGAGTCCTCCTCACACTTTCCTGATGAGAGAGGCTTAGGGGCATGGGCAGGCCTGAGGGCACAGAAGAGGGAGTGTTGGAGCTGGGAGTGATCTAGAATCAGGGCACCCTGGAATGAGAGCAGCCATAGACACCAGATGGCCAGGGTCCAAGATCAGGGGCCTGGGAGACATGGGGAAGGGAACATGGCCTCCCTGAGCCTGTCTTTGACCCTGCAGGAGGTGATATCTGTGAGGGCCACCCTGCAGATGGACCCCCAGGGAGCTCAGGAGAGACAGCAGCAGCAGGTGAGGTGGCCTGAGGGGGAGGATCCAGGTGTCAGAGGAGGGGTCACTCACCTCATGGCTGGAGGCCTCCCTAAGAGAGGGGTCCCTCCTCCTCCAGCCCAGCTCCAGGAGCCCAAGAGCCTGAAATGCCTGCCCTGGAAGTGACCAGGAGGAGGCCTGGAAGAGCTGGGCCCAGGATGGGTTAGGGAGGGGAGGGGCAGGGACCACATACCGTGGGATTTGCCAAAAGCCGCCCCTGGGAGGTGACTGGGGAAGGTGGGTGGTCCTGGAGGGGGTAACTGGGGGGAGGCCGCTGAGGGTCCTAGGCTGTTCTCTGTGAGAGTCTGTGGTGGGCAGGAGGCTGGGGTGAAGGGATTTGGGGGAGGGTCCATGGGGGCACCTGAGAGGTGGGACTCATCTCACCACTCCCACCCTGATTTCATAGGGTGTCGTCCCCTTCTTGGGCATGATCCTCTATCACCTAAAGCTGCTGGATATTGGGATGGAGGATGATCTGGAAGTGAGTGAGCCTGGAGGTGGGGCCAGGGAGCAGGATCCTGAGGTTTGGGAGGCGAGAGCCCTGCACTGGGACCTGAGCTCTCAGTACCTGGCAAACCTCCTCTCATGAGAGCCCCATGGCCACCCCTGGGAGTTGGGGAGTCAGGCCCATCTTAGCAATGCGTGAATAGACGCTCCGCTGGTGAAGCTCATAGCTGCTTGCCTGCAGAGCTGCAGGAGGCTGTGTCTCAGATGGATTCAGGCTCCCCCTCGGGCCCTGCCCCTGGGGGAGTGCCATCAGCCCCTGCAAGTGAGGAAGCACTTCTGTGTTCCAGCTGTCCCTTCCTCCCTGAGGCCTCAGTCTCCCCGTCTGTCATCAGAGAGGGTGTGCTACATAAGGTCTCTGGTCTCAGCTCCCCTGTCCCTCCTGCTCTGGAGCCCAGAGCCCGGCCCAGTGTCAAGTTCTCTTTGTGAAAGGTCTGCCCTATGCTGGGCCCTGACATTCCTGCAGCCTGAGAAGGGGTGGGATGGGGGTTGGTTCTGGGCTTAGGGGGCTGTTTCTGATGGACATTGGCTGTCTCCCTTCCAGGGAAATCGGGTCAACTTTCAGAAATGGTGTGACATGAGCAGCTAAGGGGAGGGTGGGGAAGTGGAAATCACAGACTTCCCCTGGCAAGACTTTCTCTGGCCTCATCCCTTGGGTCTTACATTTATTGGGAGAGTCAGATCCACAAAGCTGGGCATCCCATCACGTTGGCGGGTGCGGGAGGGGCTGGCATCAAGGACACCTTCCTGGATGAGGAACTAATTCAAGCCAACTGTGAGGACAGGCAAGTCCTGAATGGAGAGGGAAGGAAGGAGGGTTCCCGAGTGAGCACAGACCCCAGACCAGATCCTCACTCCGCACAAGTCCCTGACAGCGTTCCCCACCCAAGCCCTGTCTGCATCCTGTCCTTCCTCCCAGAAATTCAAAGTCATCCATAGGATCCAGCTGCTCCAGCAGGCTGCAAATCAGTATGAGCTGGAGCCCGACGAGCGATTTGGGGCCTGGTTCCAGGCCATGGAGCCCATCAGCGTCCATGACAGGTGAGGGGGACAGGAGTTGGGTGAGGGCAGGGCAGACTCTCTCTGATGTCCAGCTCCAGAGCCTGTGGCCTGGCTCGCTGATCAGCCACAGAACTCGTAGCGTGGTGACCCATGGGGCACCAGGACTCAGCTGCTGGCAGGCTCTGGGAGGGGCACCTGAGGTGTGGCTCCTGGTAGCTCACAGGCCACTCTGTCCTGTAGCTACTGGGTCTCCTGCCAGCTGGAGCCCGCACACCAGAAGGCGAGCAAAATGCGGCTCTTCAGGAGAAAGAGGAACCGGACATCCTCCAGTTCAGGGCCAAGTGAGTGTTGGGACCAGGAGCGACTGAATCCAGGGGCTCAGTACAGCTTCGGGCTAAGCATGGGCCTGGATCCCAGCTCCACTGCTGAGCAGGCCTGGGACAGGCCGCTCCCCTCTCCTCTCTAGGACTCGGTTGCATCCTCTGAAATGGGTGATGCTAAATGATGCCTTGTGCATCAGGGACAAACGAGGTGCTGTTGATGGACTGAGCACTCGGTACAGGGTTTGGATCAGAGTGCAGGGGGACAGGGAGTTGTGCCATGAATCTCAGGAAGGATCCCCAAAATAGTCTGTTTCTTCTCTTCAGCCACCATGCCCTTGGCGATGAGCGATCACACTCTGGAGACCACAAGTGCAGCTCCTCCTGACCAGCAGGGACACTGGCGCCCTCGGGGTGCACCGGGCCAGGTCTTCCCACCCTGAGTGAATGAGGACATCCTAAGACTTTCCCTGGTTTCCCCTAAATCCCCAGAGGGAGGGCATCACCCCCTCCCTCTCCCTGACATCACCACGCCAGCCACTGTTAACCCATTGGGGAGGAGTGATATTATTTCTTTAATAGTAAATGGTAGATTTGACTCTTACGTTATATCCTGTTTCTTTCACAGCCTGGGTGTTGTGGTGTGGTTCTTTCACTTCTTATGTTCATGTAAATGAGACACAGAATCTCACTTTCCTCCTTGAATGAAGAACTTGTGTATGGTCACAGCTTATTGTATGTGGGAGAATGGAGGAGGGCCAGCCTCCTCCCTGGCTACTGAATGAAACCCTCAAGTCCCCCTTCCTCAGAGGACAGGTGGATTTCAGTGTGGTTCATCTGGGCCAGGAGCAGAGACAGCCCCTCAGATCTCCCTGGATGTAGAGGTTGGAAGGACTTTCCCAGGCAGAGCAATAACCACTGAAATGTGGGTGTCTTTCAAATAGCACTTACCAGGACCATGTCCTTCCCCAGGACAGCGGCTGTCTTTCTACAGCTTTCCAGGAAGAAGGAATGTTTTTTGCTTCTCTTGTTGAGGTTTCTTGGATCAGATATTGGAACTTGCCGTTTTCTAATCAGTGTCTGGATTCGCATCAACACTAAATGAGGAAAAAATGTAAAAAGGTAAAACTTTGCATGTGGAACAGACAAGGACAGAGGAAGACCAGGTGCAGATGGACTAAGGGCCGACAGGACATCCCCATCATGCCGCCTCTAGGGCTCCCTGTTCACCCTTCGCCTAGACTGGAATCCTCCTGGGATCCTGGCCCATGCCCTTGGAAGTCCTTTTCCCGCTTGTTTCATGTCACTTTATGATGAAGTGCTGCTGTTCACGCCCAACTCTAGAGCTTTATGGATCAGATAATACCCAGTTCATAACAGTCATCTCAGACTGTCCCATAATTAGGTATTTAGTCCCAACCAGCACCAAGTAGCAAGAAAGGTGCCATTTCTCAAAAGGAAAATGGATATCTGCATGGTTTTACTTTAAAATCCTAGGTGCATGCATTGTCATTCTCTTGTGGAGGGCTGCCAGAAGATCCCGAAAACAGCCCTAAATGCCAAAGACCTGCTGATTCATATGGCCTAAATGGTAGAATAGCTTATACTGTACCCTGGACCAGCTTCAGAGACTTCTTTTGCTCTGAGCCCCATTTGAAACTCAGTAAATATGCGAAGTAAATCACTCAAATGAGACACATATTGGCTCCAGAACCCAAAGAGGCCTACAAAGCACTGGATCTTTTTTAATGTTAATAGGTGGAAGATACATCAACTTAACTTTCACATTGAAGGAGGGATCTCAGTATGCCCCAGAACCCTAGAGCCCTACAAACCCACCAAGTCTTCATGGGGTTTATCTCCCACTCATATATCTTACTAAAGCTTCCAGGGTATTTGCTACTTCCTGCTCAACAAATCTATTAGCATGATTTCATGGATTATTTAGCCTCGATTATGACAGAGAGGGCTAGAGCTGAAAGCAACAGTGAATGTTTTGTTGACCCGATCATGTGGAAGCAAATTACTTCTTGGTTGATATAGAGAGAATAAAGCATTTGCCAGAACAATAGTTGCACACCAGTTTTTAGAGACTGTGCTGTTTTGCTCCAGTAAGGAGACTACATCTGTAAAAGCAGCAGCATTTAGGATCACCACCTGATTAAGTGTATGAAAATCTGCTACCACTCTCCAAAACCCCACTACCATGCATACAGGCCAAGTCAACACACTTGCATCTCTCAAGACTTGCATGGTGGCATTACTCTCCACAGACTTCCTCAGGGATGCAATATTGCTTTTGATTTATTATTTTGGTTGAGCAGGGAAATTCCAGTGGTTTCCAGTTGGTCTTTCCTATTATATAAGCCATTGTTCTACAGGCAGGGAGCCAGTGTGAAGAGTCTGCTAGTTTGCAAATGTGTTCTTGAGAACTATAAATTCAGGTAAAATTTAGGTACAAAGAGAATTCCTATTGAGTTGTATGTGTGGACCCACTGGGCCCACTGTGAGAAGGAATCAGACCAAAGAACTATATATCATCTAATCTCTCTCAATCTCCACTCTGACTATTGGACCAAAAAGCATTTGGTATCCCCAGGAATTAACATCAACTCCAATTCTATCTTAGTCATTCCAAAAAAATCTGGCTATTTCCCTCTTCCCATGCACAGATACCTTGGTAAAGGGTCCCAGGTCACTTTCAGAAGAGCAAAGAGGAAGATTTACAGTGTACTATGTTGGCAGGGTTATAGCATTCTTCCTCAGAGGGACCCCACTCATATCTCAATTTCGAATATCTATTCCTGCACCAGTACCAAACTGTTTCTATTAATACAGCTTTATAATGTGTCTTGAAAATTGATAAGGCAATTCCTAATATATTCAAAGATTGTTTTGGCATTCTTTTTTTTTTTTTTTTGGAAGATTGGCCCTGAGCTAACATCTATTGCCAATCTTCCTCTTTTTTCTTGAGGAAGATTGTCCCTGAGCTAACATCTGTGCCAACGTTCCTCTATTTTGTGTATGGGATGCTGCCACGGCATGGCTCGATGAGCAGTGTGTAGGTCCGCGCCCAGGATCCGAATCCTCGAACCCCAGGTCGTTGAAGTAGAGTGCATGAAGTTAACCACTATGCCACTGGGCCGGCCCCATATGTTGGCATTCTTATATATTTGCTAGTCCTAATGAATTTTGGAATCCATTTGGCAAAATCCACACACACAAAAATTCTATTAGCATTTTTATTGAGATTGTTTGGATTTATAAATTAATTCAGGGAACACAGAAATTTTTCATAACATTAAGTTATCCCATCAGTGAACATGATATATCTACTTATTTGGCCATTTTATATCTTTTATTAAATTCTATAATTTTCCCAGTAGAAGTCAGTACATTTTTGTTAGTTTTAGTCCTAATCGGTCTCACATAAAAAATTTAAAACTTTTATGGACTCACATTCTCATGCAGCTATTTCCCTTTCCACTTTATAGCCAAACATCTTGAAAGAGTTGTCTACACTACATGTTTCCATTTACTCACCTCACTTCCTCTTAAACATAAAGCAATTTGGATTCAATGAGCTCCACTTCATCAAAACTGCTCAGTCACTGATGACACACACAACTTTAAAAATCCACAAGTTTTTTCCTGACCCTTATCTTGCTTGATTTTTAAAAAATTTATACGTTTTCACTTTCAGTTTCCAGTTCTGCTCATAAGGAGCTTGGAAGTTACCGCTCCATCCTGATAACAAGTAAAAAGCTGAACAGACTGAAAAATCAACAAACAACTATTCTTGGATCCATAAGACAGGGGAGGACACAGGGTAAACTGCTGCCCCCAAGAGTGGAGAGATGGACAGGCAAATACAGAAAGCCGCAGCTGACCAGAGCAGAGACTCGCGCGCAGAAACCACCTCCAGAACCAGGGCCAGGGTAGGAAAACCTGAACTGTAATGGACAGATTGGTGAAGGCTCAGTGTGGACAACTCTGAAAGTGAAGAACTCTGGGGTGATCCAGTCATAGAGGGGCCCCCAGAACATTGTGAGATTACCTCCAGGAACTTGACTAGGTTCCCACAGTAAATATCTGAGAAAAATCCCCTTGTGCTCCTGGCAGGAGGAGGGGAAAAGGAACCATTCACTCCAGAGCACTCTGTTCTTCTTAACAAGGCCCACCCTCAGGGAAAACTGCCTAACAAGAGCTTAACCTACTGGAGTATTATCAGAGCCTAACTGACCTAGGGGAGGGGAAATACGCAACTCCAGCCCACTCTAGCCATCCTGTCTCACCTAAGGGGAAAAAAGAAAAACTGAGAAACAGTCATGAAGTTCACAGTGCAGAGGCATAGGCTCACTGAAAAACTGAGACCTAATCTTAGGACTATAGAATGCTCCCCCCCCGAACACCTCACTGCCACATCACTAAAGGCCTATTTACAGCAGTTCCTTTTACCCAGTGCATCATATACAGCTATCAAGAAAATTTACCAGGCATATACCAAAACACAAAAAACATAATTTGAAGAGACAGAGTAAGTATCAAAATCAAACATGGCAAGGATGTTGGAATCATCAGACTGAGAATTTAAAACAACTGTGATTAATATGCTAAGAGCTCTAATGGATAAAATAAACAGCATGCAAGAACAGATGGGTAATGTAAGCAGAGAGATGGAAACCCTAAGAAAGATTCAGAAAGAAATGCTAGCAATAAAAATCACTGTAACAGAAACAAAGAATGGCTTTGAGGAGCTTATTAGTAGGCCAGACATGGCTGAGGAAAGAATCTCTGAGCTAGAGGATATATCAATAGAATCCTTGAAAACTGTAGAGCAAAAAGAACAAAGACTGAAAAAAAAAAAAAGAACAGAATATCCAAGGACTGTGGGACAACTACAAAAGATGTAACATATGTGTAATGGGATTACCAGAAGGAGAAAAAAGAGAGAAAGGAACAGAAGAAATATTTGAAAAGATAATGACCAAGAATTTTCCCAAATTAATGTCAGACACCAAACCACAGATCCAGGAAGCTCAAAGAATACTGAGCAAGATAAAAGCCCCCAAAAATTACACTTAGGTATATCTTCAAATTATAACCAAAAATAAAGAAAAAATCCTGAAAGTAGCCAGAATATAAAAACATCTTACCTATAGAGGAAAAAAGATGAGAATTACATCTAACTTCTCAGAAACCATGCAAGCAAGTAGAAAGTTGAGTAAAATATTTAAAGTGTTCAGAGAAAAAAACCCACCAACCTAGAATTCTATACTCTATGAAATTATTCTTCAAAAGTGAAGGAGAAATAAAGACTTTCTCAGGCAAACAAAAATTGAGGGACTATGTTGCCAATAGACCTGCTCTGCAAGAAATGTTAAAAGAGGTTCTTTAGAGAGAAGGAAAATAATATAGGTCAGAAATTCAGATCTACATAAAGAAAGGATGAGAGTTGAAGAAGGAATAAGTGAAAGTAAACCAAAAACTCTTATTTTTCTTATTCTTAATCTATCTAACAGATAACAGTTTGTTTAAAATAACAATGTATTTGATTATGTACGCTTATGAATATGTATGCTTATGTGTGCTTACATATAAGTGAAATGAATAACAGCAATGATACAAGGGATGGGAGTAAGGAATCAGGATTATTTTGTTATTATAAAATACTTATGCTACCCAGGAAGTAGTATAGTGTTATTTGAAAATGGACTTGGATTAGTTGTAAATATATATTGCACTCTAGGGTAACCACTAAAAAAGTTTTAAAAAACTGTAACCGATATGCTAAGAAAGGAGAGAAAATGGAATCATACAAAATGCTCAATTAAAACCATAAAAGGCAGAAAAAGAGTGGAAGACAAAAACAGGAACAAAAAAACAAAAGAAACAGGGGCCGGCCCAGTGGCGCAGTGGTTAACTGTGCGTGCTCTGCTGTGGCAGCTTGGGGTTCGCAGGTTCGGATCCCAGGTGCGCACCAACGCACCGCTTGCTAAGCCATGCTGTGGCGGCGTCCCGTATAAAGTAGAAGAGGATGGGCACGGATGTTAGCCCAGGGCCAGTCTTCCTCAAGAAAAAAGAGGAGGATTGGCATCGGATGTTAGCTCAGGGCTAGTCCTCCTTACAAACAAAAAAAACCAACACACAAGAGAAACAAATAGAAAACAGTAATGAATATAGTAAGTATATGTCAACTATATCAAAAAACACTTTAAATGTCAATGATCTAAATGTACCACTTAAAAAACAGAGAACGTCAGAAGGGATCAAAAAACATGACCTAACTATATGTTGTCTACCAGAAACCCACTTTCAATACAAAGACACATATAGATTAAAAGCAAATGGGCAGAGAGAAATATACCATGCTAACAATAATCAAAACAAAGCAA